>NC_088648.1:3937426-3989926 GCF_964019385.1 Sycon ciliatum | reverse complement strand
GTGACAAACAAAAGTCGCGTCACCTGCACTTGTCGTGTTTCCAGTGGCTGCAGCATGCAGTGAACACAGCTACAGCATGGTTTTGACTGAGTAGCGCTATAGCGCGCGAGCAAGACTATTAATTTCTATTTCAAATACTTATTATCAGTGGGACCATTCTCATTAGGTTAGGCCTGTTTTGGAACTCCACTTTAAACAAAGCCAAACAACAACAACAACAACAACAACAACAACAACAACAACAACAACAACAACAACAACAACAACAACAAATAAACTGCTTGGTGGGTAAGTACGTGGCGCCTACAAAAGCCGATCGCCTGAAACCATAAAGTAGCGGCAATTAAGCGCAATGAACAGAAAGCTCTCGACCCCGCGTAGGATCTAAGAGGGCATGCAGCCGTGCCTACGTCATCACTCAATGATCACGTACTAGACACCAGTCCTTAGTGACTTGTCAATGACTATGGGATGATGTAACCATGGCAACTACCCACGCCGACTATAGGGCTTGAAAGTGATGACGTCAAAACGGCCAGGGAGTAGTAAGTTGACATCAGATTTCTATTTTTGGATCCACTAAGGTGTGACTTTGCTATTGCCTAAGTATGTGGGTGCATAGCAACCCACTCATGTCGCATGCAGGTGTGACTTTTATTTCGCCACCAGCTGTAACCCCGCCCACAGTAGCCAAATCAGTCAGTTTCACTGGCTACATCACCATGCTGTGGGTAAGACCGCTTGAAATGTGCTTGGATCCATACAAAAACTGGATCCAAGTGGATCCAGTTTTTGAATTTTTGAAATTGTTGCTATGCTGTGACGTAGCACTTTCAAGCCCTATTCTGCTGATCATTACATTAACAGTGTGTGCGATCTCTGCTGGATAATTGTTAGCCTCTCTGCAGACCAGAACATATTCCCGCGCCACTGTTGTATTGCTACTAGCGCAGACTCAGTAGGTCATTTTATCGGCCACCCATGGCCATGCCACTGGAAAATCGTGCATTAAGGTGGCAGTTCCCCTTTTCCGTATACTACACTCTTTGGACCAGAAGTCATGAACAGCTAGGAATATCCAAACCAAACTTGGCAGTGATGTTGAGGGTGTTCATACCTAGGTTCAGAATCATTTTTCACACATCTCACATATCTTGAAGTGCCGAACTTGCTCTCAGCCAAAATGCGTTCATATCGCACGTACAGGGCAAGGATTGAGCCAAAAGAGAACAGAGGCTAATGGTACCCAGCAGTATTAATTTGCTCAGAACTCATGCAGACTGACAGCTCGAGGTGCTAAACTAGACTAAACCTTGCAAACATATGTACAGTGGAGCATTGTGATTTTCAATTTTACAGATCAGAAACGCGATGTTTACAGATAATTCAGAGGCATGCCAGTTGGAAGAACCTCGCTGGGATATTGACAGTTCTGTTTAGTTTAGCACCTAGCAAATTTCACGTGAATAATGCCCAAGATTATGATTCTATGACAAGTAAGCCCTGAGATATGTTGGCTCAAGCTTGTCGGAGTCCATGAAAAAGAGGGTCAAATTCAGGAAAAAGTACACTCCAGTTTCACCTTTCAAAAGCCACCAGCAGCATATGTTTCTTCTTCCTTGTGCTGTGCTTGATCCAGAAACCCTTTCTTCATTGCTCTGCAATGCTTCCTTGCCTTTTGCTCCTCTTCTGACGACTTTCTACGCTTGTGGTACAGTTTTCCTCTTGAAAGACACCTAGATTTCTCTCCAACGACGGACTAACAGTGCACCCCATACGCTGTACTACTTCGGCAAGCTCACTGTGATCTTCATTGAACACGATCACTGCCAGGAACACAGCAGTCTCAACAGTTATGGAGCTACAGAACGATTCCTTTGGACAGAGATGTCAAATAGTGCCATTGAGTGCTTCATTGGCATTCTGTGTGGCACGGCGAACACAGCCCTGTAGGAGGGATTTGTCGGCAAGATGGACATATACAGGTTTAATTTCTTCAAAGACTGCAACAGGGATAGTGTTGTTTGACGATGAAGAAACTGCCACAGAAACATTGCCATATCCACACTTCTATTGCTGCCACCTGCACCCTGAGTCCTTCTGGGCAGAACTGATTGCATTTCTCGGCATCCTTGGACTGTACGTTGTGGCAAACAGATGCCCAAATAACACGGGCCATCGCTGTGACGAAGCCTGCAATCCTGCAGATAGCATTTCCAAAATAGTTCCGTAGGGAGTCTCCTTCCTTGTGCAGAAAGTACAATAGCGGGTCAACACTTCCACGTCCACAAAATGTGTGTGTCTCCCAAGCAATCACAGTCTGCATGCCATATAAGGAGCTGTATCCTCGTCGCATCCATGTTCCGTCCGCTGCGACGGCGATTTCGGCTGGCGATTCCTCCCCGGCTGCAACTCGGTGTGTGAACCCAACTTCAGCAGCATTATTCATGCTCAAACTTGCAGTAGCTTTAGCAGCTTGGTGAAGATTCTTCACGTGGCGCTGGTAGTTCTTCTTTGCAACCGGCGCTGGCAAATCGAGGAATGCACACAATTTCCGGAAATCCTCGCGGCCTCGTTCAAGCAGGCGCATAGCCAGTACGCTCTTTCTATTCAATTCAAAATAACTGGATGTCTTTCCCACTGCGGGCGGTGAAGCAACAGCAGTGCAGTAGTTGCATGCAACTTCAATTATGGAGACTAGGCCAGCTCTTACATTTTCTGCAAACTGCTGATGTGGACAATAAATTCTGTAATTAAATTTAATTTCTGCAAACTAAAATTCCGCTTGTCAGAATCCAGGACTTCATCACTCTCCTCACTCGAGTCTTCATTGGAGTCACCAGCGCTCTCGGTATCCTCATCTGCAAGTAAGTTCAGATCGCCAGCCAAGGGTTCACAGCTACGAGACGTGTCAGGTACTCCCAATTGCTCAGAGTCACATTCAGTTTGAGCACGAGATGCAGACTCGTTTTCTTTCTCCAGATCTCTGCGCTTGGGGCTCTGGAACTGGTTCCCGTAGAAAACACGCTTCTTGGCTCTGTAGTTAGCGGACTATCTCCTCTTATTGCCAATGACCAGAAGACAAAAGCTACAGAGAACAGCGGCCACGCCAATTTCCAAATTTTTCTGTACTTCCTTTGACGCGGATTTGCATTTTTTTTGTTCGTGCTGACAGTGACACCGTACCAGTGCTGACCTGCTGACTGTACTGCAGAGCTGAGTAGATGTACGGGTCGGTACGGGGTACAACTAAAAGCCAACACGGCACACACACACAAATAGCTGGCGGTCTTGGCACCCTCCGCGATCCACGCAGTGAACCGGAACGAAGATTGATTGCGCTTGCGAACTGCATTCAAAGTGGAGATCAGCTGATTTTTTACAAATTCGCAGTGGGAGTTGGTTTGAATTTTTAAAATTTCCCAACCGTCGTGTTGTTTACCGCATAAAAAATTACACCAGCGGAAAGTTCATCACTTTAGGAGGAAAATGAGCCGGATATGGCCTCATTCTGACAACTTTCATTTTTTGGTCCTTTTTTTGGACCCAAAAGGGGATCTGCCACCTTAAAGGGGAAGTGCATCGATTTTTTCGAGTATGGTCCAGAAGAAAGACAATTTGATATCGGTTCGAATGGCATTCATACCATAAGCCAAACTTGCCAAACTGCACTGCACGCTTAGTACTCTACTTTCTTTCACTTTGTTTGGTGGCTCGCCAAAATTCTTAAATTATCACCTAGCCGTTAGAAAATTAATGTTAGCAGCTTGTGATTGGATTTCTCACCTGCCATTTTCTTGGAACCCCTGGCACTGTGGACTGTTGCTGGAGAATTGTAACTTCTCATTCTCACACTTTGCCCGTAATCTTGCGCCCATGTTTTTTTTTGGTAGTATAAATCTGACCATCTCCACCTGATATCATCCTATTCAATATCACCTTCTCTGATGAGCCTTATGAAGGCGGAACAGCTGTCAGGAGGAATTGCAGTATCTACCTGCAACCCTTCCTTGGTTGGTGTGTGTAATGGCTACCGAGGGTAGCAGTGAGTCGGCTGTGAGAGCGCATGGAGGAGAGGAGAGGAAGAGTTCTTTAAATTGTATTGGCCGAATAGTACCGTTCACCATTTGAAATAAGTACTAGTATTGCATTATCTAATACTAGGATCCAGCGGATAATGCTCCGAAAATGTTCGTATAATGCTAATCATCATGCTCCAAAAACTGCCTTGTAATGCTAATTATAATGCTTCAACAAGGGCTATAATGCTCTTGGTTTGGAACAAAAATGGAAGAAAGGCTGCACATTGTCAAACTTCCAGGAAAGGACGTATTTAGTCGATCTGCCTCTGACGCTGCTACACTTCTTAGCACTATAAGACATGATCACGTCTCCATTGGCTGCTCTCCATTGCAACTTTGATGCAGGGCTGTGGCTCCGTAGTGGGTGTATCAAATCCTTTCCCTTGCTTATCCGTGTAGTGAGAGGTGAAACCATTATTGCTGGTGATCATTTGGATGCGGGAAGCATATCAGTAGAAGTAGTATTCCTGCCTGCAGACAAGCTGTCACTGCTTCCACTCTGTGAAAAATGTCTTCATCTGAAACAGCTCACGTGAGGCCAGTGGAGAGACGATCTCAGATCGAGATCCCTCCCATTTGCGGAAATCCTGAAAACACTTGGTCAGAAGTTATTTCGCCGCTCTACATCCTCTGCTTGCGCTGTCTTCTTCTCCTGAGGTTGCAAATGGTTGGCCACAATACTCTTCTTTTCTGATAGCACCTGACTGTAGGCCTTGCATTCAAATCGTCCACGACGAACTGTACGTGCTTCACCAGGAAAGTTAGACACGCGCTCCTGAGCACTCAAATCGACTTGGTACTGCGTCCATGAGAAATTCTAGTTCTTTTCGAGCCTGCTGACCTGGACTCGGCAAAGGCAGTTATTTCGAACACGCTCTTTCTGTTTATAGCCGCTCCTTCATCCAGGTCCAAATTAAATCTATCGATACATCAGTGTTTTCTTCAGTATCGTTAGAGATGCTATGGGCAGAGCCTATGGCATAACAGGGAAACTCCTCTTCGTCTCTTTGATATTCACTTCGCGTACGTCTAGTCTCCTCCATGGCTCTCCATGCTTTCTAAAGAAGAACTGCTCGTAAATCATCGTTACGGGTTTTGTGTAACAGCCTCAGTTGCACGTTGGGCATGCTACATCACCTGTACATTTACCTGACTGCATTGCAACATGAAGACTTTATGTAGCAATGGCATTACATGTATGTAGTCAGGTAAATGTAGCATTAGTGCTAAAGGTGTTCCATGTCTACAAATCACAAAGTCATGTGTCGGTACAATACACTGTGGCGTTGCACCTCATGGCTTTAGCCGATTGTTGCCAAAAACTTGATATTTCCCGACATTATCCACTATGAAACTCGTTATGCTGCTCAAACCTCACATAATGCTCGTCTTGTTCCTTTCTAATGCTCCATAATTCTTTGATGCTCAGATAGTCTCATAATGGCGAATATAATGCCGGCATTATCCGCTGAACCCTATCTAATACCATGCACATATACATGTACCTACATGTACATGTATATGCTAAGCCACAGAATACTGCAGTGTTGCCACAGTGTTGCCTATTTCCGCTGCTTTTCTGCTTGTCACAAGTTTTGGCATCATTATATGCACACGAACTGGCTCATTTTGAGTTGCGGTATCAGCAACATTTGAGCTTTTTCTGAAAAATTAATGTGGATGCGATTTCAGCAATTTCCACTAATTTTTTTGGTATGGTTGCGAAATACAGAAGTTGAGAAATATTTTGGCATCTTTGGGAAATGGCTACCCAGTTGCCCTGCAACTAACTTTACTTACTGCATATTGTACTCGTCTCTTGATACTGCGTGTATTGCACAGTGTCCGCGAGGAATATTTTTCATAATCCCCGCGGCGCTGCGCGCCTTGGGGATTTGAAAAATAATCCCCTCGGAACCGTGCAATATCCTATATATACTGTACAATGTAGTCCATGATTGGCCAGGGTCAGGGAGGGGACCCCGCTCGGGGGTGTGTCATAATAATTGACTACTTTAACAGTGTGGTGACGTTTCGTGCCCCCGCAATCGATTAGAGAAGGCACTTCTTGGCTGCTTTCGATCTGCGTAGACATGGTAGAAGTAGCTAGTTAGTGCTTGTACCGTACTTGTAATCATTCTGGTCTTTGATACAGTGCTATGACCTACGTTCTTCTCTGTGTGATGATTGAACAAGGGAGCGGTCTCTGCTAGCCATTTTTATTGCCAATCGGGCTCAGCACTCGGAGTCAGCAGGTGATTACTTCTTATTGGCAGCATAATTACGTCACTGGCAAATCGTGCATGAAGGTCTGCATGTACAGCCAGCGGGTTGTAGCTTGATCTACGTGTTCGTAGCGTGTATACTACGAACAGTCGAACATTTCTCAGTCATTCGAGAGAATACATGGTAGGGACAAGGTGTGAGTTTACCCAAGTTCCATTGCGTTTGAAATAGGAGCCCAACAAGAACAAGAGTAGGTTGTGTTTCAGATTGTTGTGTTCACAGCGATAGTGAAGTCGGTTAGGTTTGCAGAATGTCGGCGACTGGTCCCATTGAGAACGCTCGCGAGGACTCGGCAAGTTGTGCAGGCAGGAGGAAGAAGCCATATGGAGAACGTCCACAACCCGAAAATGGAGAAGACGAATTGCAACTGTTGGTATCCTCGCCAGCGCTGCCCAAGTTACCGGATGAAGTATGGGCACTGATATTCAGGGAGTTACCGGATGGATGGTATCACAGTCATCGCCTAGCAACCGTCTGCCAGCAATTCGCGAGGGTCGCTGCTGACTGGAAAGGTAGGGTATGTGAGACAACGTCTTTCGATTTCCGCCATGGATCTAGGAGAATCATGAAAAAGAGATTCATTGATATGGCTCGCAAATGTGGAAATCACGTAAAAGAGTTGGTACTGATGGGAGGGAACTTCGTGACATCAAGACCAAGAATCTCAACAAATGCTGTAGTTAATTAGAGGTTTGAAATTTATGCCTAACCTCGCCGTGCTTGACTTCAGCATGTGTCTCATGGGAAGCGATCTCACAATCCTGGGCGCAATACTTGAATTTGAGAATTTACGAGATGTTCGAGTCACTGTTGCCGCGAGGAAATTTCATTATGTGCACGATTACTCATCTCATTTTACTGAGGCGGGCATGAATACACTGGAGGAATTAGGAGCAAAGATGTCCCTGCATCTGACAATCGTCGGATGGTATTGGATAGATACTGGTTTAAACGAGATACTGCACCGACTTCAAGCCAGGTCGGTAAATTTGAAAAGCCTGCAGATTGCCCGGCGTCGTGTTGTCTTCGCCACAGCGCTGTGCGGTACAACTCTAGCTAACGCAGGCCTGATGGCGGACCACCATTCACGTTTTCCATTGTACTGTTCAATAGAGTGCGAACTGATTTCAGCTAGTTTACCATGTCTTCAACGCTTAGTCCTGAAAGATCTCTATGTCACAGCAGAGCGATTTCTAGAAATCCTGAAAAACAATCCACAGATCACGCAGCTGAGCGTTTGTGTTAAAATAGACGAAATGGATTTTGCTGAAGATATGTACAATGCTGAGTTCATTGAGAAGTTCTCTGGACTCGAGAACAAGTTCACGGATCTGGACATATCTGGCTGGCAAACAGCAGCACCATGCGATGTGTTAGTGAAAATGGCAGCAAGCTTCAAGTCGCTGCGACAATTCTCCTACCAGTTTCGGACTCAGCAAGCACTCCTTGACGCAGGATATGTCAGAGATGGAAATGAGCATAGTGCTCAGATGCTGGTTTCTGCCTGTCCCAATTTGTCAAGCCTAACTATTGGTGGTGCCATTGGTGTGCCAGGCCTAACTGGTGACCCTTGGCGTACCGACTCCCAGAGTGGCTGGATTGTGCTTCCTGAGAACTTTGGTGAGTTGGCCACGCTGGGAAAGCTTTCAAAGCTGCAATCGCTGTCACTACGTGGTATGTCGTTGAAGTCCGCCGCAGACCTCGATTCACTTGCATCACTTTGTCCACAACTGGAGTGCTTGCATCTCAGTACCATCAACAATGAACATTGCCCGAACATCTTAGAATTGGGCGCTGTCATCGGAAAGCTCCCAAACCTGAAGGCGCTGACTATTGACCACCCAAATGTTGAGCTGCATAGCTTTCTTGAAAGTTGTGGGAAACTTACTCAGTTGGAGCATTTCAGCTTCCGAACGGAAGAAACCATCTCCGATCTTACGCTTATCCATCTCTTTGAATCCAGTTCATCTCCGCTTAATTTCGTCCACATCGTCTGCGTTGGGACGGCGATAGGACTAGAGGAGCTAATCCAACGCCTGAGTGCAATTCGTCCTAACAGCAGGTTGTTTGTGAAACGTAGTTTTACCAATTATTATGGAGACAGTGCACATAAGGGATTTAGGACGGTCAGATATTAAACCACATTATTCTTTTAATTTTGGTTTGTGACACGATGTCTGCAACTTTCGCCTCAGCTTGCTCATGACTTTGTCTTATGTCTGTTAGTGCTGCATCACACCGCTGTCTCTCTCGTGGAATTTAGCGATCTAGAGATTTATATCTTTCAATTGACACAGTAGCCACATCAGGACCAGACCAAGCGAAGGGTAGCACAGGTCCACCAACGACCTGTTTTTAGTATTTAAAGCGATCCTAAACTTGGTTAGGTGAACAGTTATACCGAGCAATGTGTGCAGTGATACTGGCTTGCTAATCATGGTTTCATTCCGTGATTTAAAGTAGCTGTGTCTAGATTTACTATGCATATTGTTATACAGTGTATGTTCATGTTGGTGATATCCTGCACTGGCATAGTGCTTTCCTAATTTACTCACATACACTATGTCGCCATGTGCTGTTTCTCACTTTCACCTTTTCCTTTCGTCGCTTTGCTCGGCTTTACTCTAGAATTAAAGTTCCAAACCACTGTCGCGTTAATCTAGCTGAATGCATTTCCGCTGTTCTTTCAGTTCGTCGCATTTGTTCTACCATACTTCTTTCCAGCTAATCAGTGAATCTGTTTTCATAAAAAAATTAATGATTGTTCCTGAAATATAGCGAACGGTGTTTGCCCCATGATGGTTTGTGGCTATCTTGTAAAAACAATTTTAAAACATACGCTGGAGGACTCGTTTTCTTGAAGTTATGTGAGGAAGAGAGCGAGAAAGAGAGAGAGAGAGGTATAATGAAAAGGAAAGGGGAACAGGGTACGGCTTGCCACATCCAGGATTCTGGCACGCAGACAATCCCACAGCCAGATACCTGAGATGAACGATTCGTCGACCGTGAAGAGGGGCACTGAACGACCTCTTCGCGGGAGTCGAATCCAGTGGCGTTAGTGATGGAGATCGCACTTTCCGTTTATCAGGAACTCGATCGATCGTTTGAGTTTGCGAAGCGTCCCCCTCCTCGGCTTCTTGCAACGTCCAGTACGCAGAATGAGAGGCCGCGTCGTGGGTGACGGATTACTCTCCCGCGTCTTCATCTCCACGACCCGTCGGCAGGAGAACCGAGCTATCCAAAAACCTCCAATGTCAAAACAAATCCGCAAATCCACTAGTGGCTGAGCTTCTTCCTCAAATCTTGTCTCGACTCGAGTTCGCGCTGCGAAGTCATGGTCAAACTATTTTCTGTGCATGATCGCGTCCCATTTTTCCACTCCGAAAGGCATTATTTTTCAGAAAAAAAATTCGGAAATCCAACATGGCGCTAACCGTCGCGAACCTCCTTTAAGGGGGCAGCCTACCCATAAATTTCATATGGCATTCAATTGACCGTAACTTTGGTGTTTCTCAGTGGATTTGAGTGAAATTTTGACCACACACTCCTGCCACTATGCTGGCCCTCAGGACATGATTTACAAGTTCTTGCGCCTCACTGACAGGCTTTCCAGGCCGGAAAAACTCAAATTTCCGGCATAGTGCCACGGTGTGCGAGCCACCCAGGAGTCAAACAAATGCATTTACATTTTTTCACATTTTCGTGCCCATTCTGTCCGTGCGCGGGACCCAAACCTAAAACAAGTCCAGAAGCAGCCATGGGTGGTGGGGTAGGGCCCCTCAACGTGGCCCTTGTTGTAAACCACCAGTTCTCAATTGGGAAAGGCCTTCGCGTTTATGGCATTGTATTCGTTGAAATGTTGTATTTCGACTCCGCCGTACCGCTGATGTTGCTGCATGGCATACGCTATATGCGTTGTGTGCGTTTTGCTGTATACGCTGTTATGTCCAGTTTTATATGCTTATGTTTTGCATGTACGCTGTTTCTGCATGCTATAAATAGCTGGTGTTATTAGTGTTCATTGTTAATTATCAGATGAAGTGAAATATACTGTGTAAAGGAAAACAGTTGTCCTCGTGCCGTGTGGTCGTACGATCCTGACAATTTAGAGAATCTTAGAGGGTTCATAACATTTGGCGACCACGCCAGGATAGGAGCGAGCATGGCAGAGGAACTATGGAACAATTTGGAAGCCAGCTTTATCGACAATGGAGAGCGGTTAGGATTAGAAGGCGAGTTGTTGAAGGTACATGTGGAGCAGAGGCTCCAACAGTACGCGGAGCGTGAGGAGCGCAGTGCCAGACGGCGAGAGGAGGCGCTCCGCACCGAGTTTGCCAAAACACTAAAGGAGATTAACGAGCGCATAGCCAATGCGCAGGAGGGTGAGGGTAAAGCCACGATGGGAGGTACAGAGGAATCTCCCAGTCACAGCGGTGGGCGTCAACCGGTGATGAAAATCCCCTCATATGATGGAACGCAGCCATTGGAGCGTTATCTTGACCTGTTCGAGGACATCTGTTCCAAGAACGAGTTCGAAGAAAGCGAATGGCTGCTGCGACTGCGCATCGCGCTAGCGGGTAGCAAAGCGGAGAGGATATGTATTGGATGCAATAATTACGAGGAAGCGAAGCGAGAGTTGCTCGCCTCGCTCGGAAAGACTCCGGATAAAGCGTGGAAGACATTGCTGACAGGCAAGCAGCGGTCAGATGAGTCGTTTCATCAATACGTTGTCCGTGTTTGCCGAGAGGTAGAGGTGTGGGCCACACTCGCTATGACAGAAGATGGCGAGGTGGACACCAAGTATAGCGCCGATATAGGAAAAATGTCCCCGGTGCTGCAAGCAATGGCAAAGCAGGTAATCTTGGAGCAATGCGGACCTGAGATGAAGACGTACCTGGTCGAACGGCAGTGCTACGGGATGTCACTGCGCCAGGTACAGGAGCACGGCGCGTCTTACCAGGTCGCGCACGGACGACAGGGTGATACTGCCAGGAAGCCAGTAGAACGATCGGTGCCAAGGCCCACGGCGTCGGCACAGTGCATGGCGATATCGGTCGCAGATGCAGAGAAGCAGCTAAAGACGCTGCCACTGGAAGGGAGAAAGGGTTTTCTGCAGCGAGAGAGACTCTGCTGGAACTGCCTTAAGTATGGCCATATGGCCAGAGAATGTCGGTCAGGCTCGAGATGCACGAAATGCCAGAGGAAACACCACCTGCTAATACATGAGGTGTTGGATAGAGCAGGTTACAGCCGGGAGAAACCGACTGAGATAGTTACGGAGAAGAATGTTGGGTCGTGCTGTCTACACTCGCCAAGTGTGCGGCTGATGACCGGAGTGGCACGAGGTGAGGGAAGAACTCGAAACGCGAAGGTTCGCGTGTTCCTGGACTCGGGTGCTGAGGCGTCATTCGTGACTGCAGCGTTGGTGTCAGCAATCGATGCAGAACACGTTGGGGTTGAAAATGTAGAGGTGAAGCCGTTCGGCGCGGAACCAACCCAACAGCGCATGGATAAGTACGCCATCACGATCCAGGGTAGCTCCGCTAGCATTCGGGTACGCGCGTTCGTGAAACCAACGCTTGAGATGGACCTGAAGTGCGCAAGTCCGCAGACCATTGCCCAGTGGCACAGTTGGGGAGTAGAGCTGAGTGACAAGCCTCAACAAGGGACATCAGACGAAATACATATGCTGATTGGTGCAGACTATATCAACGCGGTACTGCACAGCAAGAAGGAAGTTAATGGTGAGACGGTGTGGAACACAGAGATAGGTAATGTATTATCTGGTCCAGCGTCTGCACCAAGTCGAAACAGCCAGCCGGTGACCGTGTCATGTGTCACAGCCCACATTGAACAACTATGGCAGTTGGATGAACCTCCAGAACAACATCAGCACCTGCCATCTTTCCCGCTATGTCGCCAGGGCAGCGGGTACCAAGTGGGTCTCTTGTGGCGAAATGAGCGTCGCCCAACGGATAACTTTGCTCAAGCTAGAGTCATCGCAACGCGGCTTCTTGAAAAGCTGAAGAGGAATGGGAAGCGTGCGCTCTATGATGATGTGCTGATCAGGGAGTACCGCGAGCTTGGAGCAATTGAGCTGGAGCCATGTCAGAGCGATGCCGGGTACTATGTACCGCATCATGGTGTATTCCGCGAGAACGCTGCAACCACGAAGTTAAGAGTGGTGTTCAATGCCTCGGCGACGGCTCCAGATGGCAAGTCGTTGAACGACATGGTTGACCCTGGACCGTCGCTATTGCCGAGTCTCGCAGGTATGCTATTACGGTTCCGTGAATATAAGAGCGCGCTGCAAGCAGACATCCGAAAGGCTTTCTTCATGGTCGCGGTTAATCCCGAAGACCGTCCGTACCTGCGTTTCTTGTGGCCCGGTCGAAGCGACAGCGATGAACTGTTAACCTGGAGGCTAACGAAACTTCCATTTGGCGTAAACTGCTCGCCATACATGCTTACTGCGGTGATTCAGCATCACTTGAAGGAGCTACGGGCGTTGTCTGCACCCAAAGAGCGAGATCGTATTGATCTCTTGCTCACGAGTTTCTACGTTGACGATTTAGTCTCTAGTGTGTCAAATGCGTCGGAAGCCAAGGAGATGCAAGAGTTCAGCGTGCGTGTGCTTACGGATGCTGGCATGGAGTTACGCAATTGGCGAGGCAACGAAATCCCGTGCAATCCAGAGGCCGGAGATAAAGTCCTCGGTCTGAAATGGAAAACCAGTGATGACTTGCTCAGCATAGCAGCGCTAGGCGAGTCCGATAGGCCGTCTGTTTGGACCCGGCGATCCCTCCTCAAGTGTGTTGCATCAGTGTTTGATCCGCTAGGTCTAGCAGCACCGGCAGTTGTGCCGGGAAAGATACTGCTACAGCAAGCCTGGAAAGTCGGAGGCGACTGGGATGATAAGTTGCCTGATGGCATCGCAGGCGCATGTGCGCAATGGTGGGGAGAGTTGGCCGAAGTGGTGAGCATTGACATACCACGTTGGATTTGCTGCAATCTTGACACGCCGATTGCGCTTCATGCCTTCGCCGATGCCAGTGAGAAAGCGTTTGGATGTTGTTTGTATGCAGTCGTCAATGGACAGTCGCACTTGGTATTTGCCAAGGCCAAAGTGTCACCTGTGTCTCCGCCCACGTTAGCCCGCCTTGAGTTACAAGCAGTATGTTTAGCGGCTCGCTACGCTGAGTTTGTGGTGAAGGAGCTGCGTGTTACCGTCACGCAAGTCTATGGCTGGACTGACAGTCTCACTACCGTTCATTGGATCAGTAATCCATCGTACAAATGGAAAACATTTGTGGCTAACCGCGTCAGTCAAGTCCAAGAGATATCGAAGAAGGTCGGCATTGTGTGGAACCATTGCCCGGGCCTTCACAACCCAGCAGATTTACCGTCGCGTGGGAGTAGTGCACAGCAGATCCGTAGTCCGTTCTGGAGGGGCGGACCAACCTGGATCACGGAGCCCAATGACTGGCCCACCGCATCCTCAACCGCAGCTACAGATGAGTCCAGTGTAGAAGTACGAGTGTCAGCCACCACCTGTAGTCGAGAATCTGATAAGGAATGGTGGCTCCGATTCAGTAAATGGTCGAGGGCACAGGGCATGGTGACTCGGATGTTGCAGTGGAAGCACACTGAGCCTCGTGCTGAACTCTATTTTGCAGCAGACAACGTATTGTACCGCATCGTTCAAGCCGCATGTTTCGCTGAGGATCTTGAGCCGATCAAGCAAGGTCAACCAGTGAAGCCCGGGTCGAAGGTGTATCAGCTTGCACCGTTTCTGGATGAGCATGGAGTGCTCAGAGCCGGGGGACGACTTCAGCACAGCGAGTTGGCGTATGGAGCCAAGCACCCAGTCCTGTTAGGCAAACATCATCTGACCGATTTGCTGTTGGAGAAAATGCATGTTGAAAGGATGCACCAAGGTGTAGAAGGAGTCTTGTCGTTTATCCGTCAGAAATTCTGGATTATCGGTGGTCGACGAGCGCTACGCAACATTACTCAGCGATGTGTTACATGCCGCCGCTACAAGGCTAAGGCTGCCTCAGAAGTCTGCCCGCCGCTGCCAGAAGACCGAGTTGTTCACGAGAGGCCGTTCGCAACTACCGGCATCGACTATGCTGGTCCGTTGTACGTGCGCCGTGGTGAGTCATCTCCGAAGGTATGGATTGTAATGTTCTCCCGACGTCCTTAGTATGTGTCGAGAGCACACCAAAATACCAAGTCAACACGGTCTCGTTGTGAGGCAAAGAACCCTTTTCATTTTCAGTGCAAGAACACAAATAGTCGTGAAAGACACATCATACAGCAAGACAGCCGCGGGTACTCCATATCTGGATCTAGTAGAGTACTAGAGGGTACACTACGGTGCATGAGACATCTATAAAGAGAAGAGTACAAATAAGAGAAACAAGCATGCACAATGGGTACACACACACATACAAGATAACACTACATCTCCCCTTCTTCAAAAAGGAGAAAGAGCATAGCAGTGAAAGTTGGAAAGAGAAAGACAAGACGAGAAGACCAAATAATGCAAAACATTTATGTATAATCCTATCCCTCCCTTCCGCAAAAGAAGAAGAACACGCACATACACACATACGCATGAGAAAAGCGTAGAGAAGAGTAGAGCAACAGAGCAAGAGATGAAAGAGGTAATGGTGATGCGAGTTCAGTGGTAGATCAGAGCAAGAGTTCAGTCAGAGAAACCATAACGATCAGGAGGCATCACTGTACGACCACTACGAGTAATGGTTGTGCCTGCTGATGTTGTACTGGATGTAGGAACGGCTGAGTGTGTAGAAGAGGTTGTAGACGATGTGGTACTTGTTGTCGTAGGTTGTGGTGGACGCGGTGGTGTTGTATCTGGTGCTGAAGCTGCTTTCGGAACCTGCGCAACCGGAGGTGCGGACGGCAAAGCAACAATGTGTCGACGGTTGCGACGATATTCACCCGAGGGTGTAGACACAACATATGAGCGAATGGCGGGTTGACGGAGTACTGTACCAGTCTCATGGCGATCCGTGAGATAGACTGGTTGCTCAGCTTGTAGAGGCGGTAGAGAACGAGTACGGTGCCGATCGTTGTAGTTGCTGGTTTGCCGGGCCTTGAGAGCTGCATCGGCGGCGGCAAAGGCAGATGTCGAAATCATCTGAGGTTGCAGTTGCGAGCTGGACACGGGGACACGTGAACGGAGTTGTCTACCCATTAGGAGCTGTGCAGGACTGTAACCGGATTCCAGAGGAGTATTGCGATACGTGAGCAACGCACTGTACCAATCTGGAGAGGCAGTGAATAGATGCTTGACGGTTTTAACGGATCTTTCGGCGAGACCATTAGCCTGCGGATATAGCGGAGAACTGGTTACGTGCTGGAATGAGAACTCCTCGGCAAATCGACGGAACTCCTCAGACGCAAACTGTGGACCGTTGTCCGACATCAATGTCTCGGGAATACCGTGACGGGCAAAGATACTTTGCAGGTGCGTAATTACAGCCTTGGATGATGTTGACGTCAGCTGGACGACTTCGATGTAGCGAGAGTAGTAGTCTACCAGTAGGAGAAAGTCACGCGAACCAAAGTGGAACAGGTCAGCAGCTAGACGTTGCCATGGTAGATCAGGGAGTGTTGTTGGGATGAGCGGTTCAGCTGGTTGAGTGTGCATGCGGGCGCACGTCGAGCAATTTGCAACATACAGCTGAGTATCCGAATTGATGGAGGGCCACCAGACAGAGTTGCGGGCAAGACGGCGACACTTGGCTATGCCCTGGTGTCCAGTGTGGAGCCGTGACAGAATGTCGTCGCGATGAGATGCGGGAATGATCAACCTGTCGTTGTAGAGCAGCAGACCGTCATCGGTAAGTGTGATGTGTGCCCGGTGTTCTACGTATGGTCGAACATCAGAAGGAGCGTCGGATGAGTGTGGCCAGCCGTCAGCGCAGTAGCGAGCAAGCGACTCACACACTTGATCAGACTCTTGCCACTCGGCGATGTCATCGAGGCGTTTAGTTGTTGCAGGCAGACAATCAACGGCGTAGTCGACGAGCGCTGCTGTCTCAGCTGCGAGGAGATCAACATCTTGGCTGTCGGCTTGTTCTGATGAAACAGGTGCTCTGGAGAGAGCGTCAGCAATGGCGAGATCCTTGCCTGGCACGTGAACAATGCGGAAATTGAAACGAAGGAGCCTCAGACGGAAACGGACAATTCTAGGCGGTAGGTCGTCTAGAGCACGGCTGCCTAGAAGCGGGATGAGCGGCTTGTGGTCGGTCTGGATCGTAAACGGCTTGCCAAGTACGAAATGTTCGAAACGATCGCATGCCCAGGTAGAAGCAAGAGCCTCTTTCTCGATTTGAGAATAGCGGGTCTCAGCTGGTGTCAGAGAACGGGACTGATATGCAACTGGACGAATGGAGCCGTCAGACTGCACCTGGAGGAGGACTGCTCCCAGGCCGAATGATGAGGCGTCTGCAGATATGATCGTATCCAGGGTAGTCGAGTACATCGCCAGTACTGGATGCGAACTGAGGGCTGACTTGATCGCGTCGAATGCTGCTTGGTGCTCCTCGGTCCAGGACCATTCCTGGCCTTTGACCAGGAGAGCACGCAGTGGCTGGGACATCGTTGCCAGATCAGGTACAAACTTTCCCAGCTGATTCGCCATGCCAAGGAAACGACGTACTGCTGGGACATCCGTGCAGGGTTTCAGCTCCTGAACGCCGCGCACTTTCTGGGGATCAGGGTGGATGCCGTTGTCGTCGAGGATGTGCCCCAGGAACTTGACTGAACGTTGGTGGAAAGCACACTTGTCTGGGTTGAGTGTGATTCCGGCTGATGAGAGACGCTGCAGGACTGCATGCAGATTCTTCTCCTCCTCGTGTTCGTCGTCACCGAAGGTTAGAACGTCGTCAATCATGCAGATTGTGCCTGGCAGGTCGCTCAGCAGGTCAGACATCTGCTTCTGGAAGTACTCAGGTGCAGAGGAGATGCCAAACGGGAGTCGTCGAAAGCAGAAACGACCGATGGGCGTAATGAATGTTGTTAGCAGTTGAGATTCCAGCGACAAGGGGATCTGGTGAAAGCCCTTGTTCGCGTCCAGCTTCGAGAAGACCTTGGCTGTGCCGAGGCGAGCAAGCAGGTGATCGGTTGTTGGCATGATGTGACGTTCCCGTCGGATAGCCTGGTTGAGTCGGGTAAAGTCGCCACAGATGCGCACGTTACCGTTGGGTTTAGGAACCACTACCATACCGGCACACCAATCGGTTGGCTCAGTTACCTTGCGAATGACACCACTCTGTTCGAGGGCCTGCAGTTCTTCGATAACTTTGGCTTCCATCGGTAGAGAGATACGGCGTGGTGTAGGCAGAGAGTAAGGCTGTGCATTATCGACCAGCCGAATCGTGTGCTCGCTGCCAAACGAACCAACTCCCGCAAAGAGCTCAGGGTACTGCGATTTGACGGAGGACTGCTCAGACGTACCGGTAGTTGCGCTGAGCAAATCTGCTGGCGGACTGAAGATATGTAGGGCTTCGATTGCTGGCCGGCCGAGCAGAGGTGTTTTCAGGTGCGGTACCACGTACACTGTTGTGTCTACTGCAAAGTCGGAAAATGCAGAACGGCAGATACTGAGTGTGACGCGGCCTGAAACAGCTAGAGTTGCGTTGTCTGGACCTTTCAGCGTACGGTCGGATTCCTGGAGGCTGAGCTGATGGTGAGCAGATATGTCGTCATATAAGCTGGCTGGGATGGCAGTTACGTCTGCACCAGTGTCGACCTTCATTGTAACTGGCACTGACTGCAGCAGCATGGGCATAGACCACCCAGTATCAGCGGACAATGCACCTAGGTAGGCTGGAGGATAGTGCCACTGGTCAGCAGACTGTAATGGACCAGAGCTAGCAGCAGAGGACTGCAGACTATGCATGTGACTGGTGTTGGAGGCAGACTGAGAGCTACTAGTGTGCTTCTGCATACAAACAACAGCAAAGTGTCCAATCTTGCCGCAAAATGAACACTTGGCCTGAAGAGCTGGGCATTGAGTGCGTGCATGGCGTTCCTTACCACACCAGTGACAGGTACTGGATTGATCAACGCCAGAGCTGTGCCTGGGTGCAGACTGACTTGAGCGAGGATGACCACTGTAACTGTGTGTACTGCGGGGCTGTGAAGCATGACCAGTTGAATCGTGGTTGTACTGGGCCGGATGTTTCACACCTTGGTGAGATTGTGGTCGCATGCTAAGTGCATTCAGCTCCAGTGCACAGGTACACGACTCACATGCAGAGTGATGCTGCTGTTCGAAAGCGTGGACTTGGTGAAGAGTTGCACCAGCTGACGAACCATGACGGACAGTGGACTGTTGTGTTCGTACAGTCTCTTTCTGGCGAGCTTGTGCCAGAGCTTTGTCCAGTGTAAGAGATGGGTCCAGTTGCATGTTCTGGGACAGGGCAGTGTCTGCAACTCCTGCAACAAGGCGATCACGGATCATCTCGTCGTGGAGCTGCTTGAAGCTGCAACGTTCTGCCAAACGAAACAAATCAGTTATGTAGCCATCAATCGACTCTCCGGGCTGTTGGGACCTCTGGTGGAATTTCGCACGCTCGTACACCAGATTGCGTTTCCTGCCATAATGGTCTGCAAATTTCTGGAATACGATGTCGTAGTTGTCCGCATCCTGGTCTGATAAATGGAAACTCAGTAGGAGGTCGTCAGCCTCGTCGCCCATCGAATATAACAAAGAGTTTACTTGCACGGACTGTGCCTGCATATGAAGACCCGAGGCGAGCCTGTATCTCGTAAATCGCTTGCTCCACTTCTCCCACACATCAGCGGACTTGAAGTCGAATGGGGCTGGAGGAGCTACCTGGGTAAGGTGGATCATCGACGGAACCTGGGGTGCCACGGGACCCAGAGATGATACCGTGGGGAGGGATAGCCCAGCCGCGGAGGAAACGACAGAGGGTGCAGCTTGACCAACACTCGAGACAGTGACTGCTCCTGACGAGCAACCTTTTCATTTTCAGTGCAAGAACACAAATAGTCGTGAAAGACACATCATACAGCAAGACAGCCGCGGGTACTCCATATCTGGATCTAGTAGAGTACTAGAGGGTACACTACGGTGCATGAGACATCTATAAAGAGAAGAGTACAAATAAGAGAAACAAGCATGCACAATGGGTACACACACACATACAAGATAACACTACATGGATAGCATTGTTTGTGTGTGCTACCACCAGAGCAGTTCACTTGGAGGTGGTCGATAGTTTAAGTACCGAGTCATTCTTGATGGCATTTCGGAAGTTTGTCGCGAGACGTAGTTTGCCGTCTCGGATCAGGTCTGACAACGCTACAACGTTCAAGGCGGCATCTGACAAACTGAGTGTGCCATGGATGTTCAATCCTCCAGCTGCACCATGGCATGGAGGCTTCTATGAGCGAATGGTTGGTACAGTGAAGAGTGCCTTGAAAAAGGTAATGGGAACAGCGTTTCTGAAGGTTCAGGAGCTTGAGACCATCTTGTATGAGGTTGAAGCAGTGGTGAACTCATCTGCTTCACTACCTCTCTCTCTCTCTCTCTCTCTCTCTCTCTCTCTCTCTCTCTCTCTCTCTCTCTCTCTCTCTCTCTCTCTCTCTCTCTCTCTCTCTCTCTCTCTCTCTCTCTCTCTCTCACTCACTCACTCCTTTCTTCCCGGTTGCCGTGCTTGTGACTTTTTTTCCCCTGCTGCCGTGCTCATATTAGTTATCTAACTACAGCTGTATCTTCTTCTTGGTTCTGTTTGTCCGCTTATTATTATATTTTCTTTTCTCTTATTATCAGTGGGACCATTGTCATTAGGTTTAGGCCTGTTTTGGAACTCCACTTTAAATAAAGCCAAACAACAACAACAACAACAACAACAGGAGCTTGAGACCATCTTGTATGAGGTTGAAGCAGTGGTGAATAGTCGTCCGTTAACTTATGTGTCTGATAGCCTGGATGAGCCACCAGTAACCCCTGCAATGATGATGGGTAACATTTGGATGTCGTCAGCGAAGCCAGCAGGTACCCCGGACGCTACGCATATGTCAGCGAGATTGCGTTACCTCAGTCAGACAATGAAGCATGTCAAGAATCGTTGGGAGGTGGAGTACCTAAGTCAGCTGAACAAGCACCAACAGACCATGTCGCGCCCTTTAGCTGTGGGTGATGTTGTCTTTGTTCTCGATGATACCAAGCGCAAACAGTTCTGGCGTTTGGGACGGATCATCGAGTTATTCCCTGGTCGAGATGGCAAGCGTCGTGTTGCCAAGGTTAAGTTGAGTACCAGTACCCTGTTGAGGCCGATCCAAAGGTTAGTGCCATTAGAAGTATCGTCACAGGACGTGGCTCCTGGGCTTGCCGATACCGCTCAACCTGCTATCGTCCCTCAGCAGCCAGCGTATGAACCGCCAGCACCGTTACCACCACCACGGCAGCAGGAGATGACGCGTTCTGGGCGCGTAGTCAGAGCCCCGGATCGTTTTTGACTTGTGTGCATTGTTGTACGGCGGTGAGAAGCCCTTTGGTGGGGAGAATGTTGTAAACCACCAGTTCTCAATTGGGAAAGGCCTTCGCGTTTATGGCATTGTATTCGTTGAAATGTTGTATTTCGACTCCGCCGTACCGCTGATGTTGCTGCATGGCATACGCTATATGCGTTGTGTGCGTTTTGCTGTATACGCTGTTATGTCCAGTTTTATATGCTTATGTTTTGCATGTACGCTGTTTCTGCATGCTATAAATAGCTGGTGTTATTAGTGTTCATTGTTAATTATCAGATGAAGTGAAATATACTGTGTAAAGGAAAACAGTTGTCCTCGTGCCGTGTGGTCGTACGATCCTGACAATTTAGAGAATCTTAGAGGGTTCATAACAGCCCTGGAATCTGTCACAACGGAACGAGTGGGCGTTCTCTCGCGGACTCCCACAGACCCAAGTCAATTTTTGAATTTTTTAGGTTTAGGGTGTGCTACGAGGTCGTACCTTTGATACAACATCCAGTGCTGGGACCTCCACAGCAAGCCATTTCCACAGCGCTGCACACCAAATCCAGGATGCCCTCAGAAACCGGCAAAGACTGCCACTCACGTTTCACTACTGCCTAGTACTGAATCCTACCTGACTTCTTGACACGACTCAAACTTGCCAAAGTCACTAAATCAACGTCAACTACAATAATCAAGCCACATATCTGCAACGTCACGAGGGTGCTGGCAAAAGTCCTGCTGCACGGCGGCGGGCTTCGCCCGCCGCCGTGCAGCCCAATACGTGGTTTTTTAACGTGATTTTTTGGACTTTTTTGGACTTGGGGCAAAATTCTGCACACTTTCGCGTGTTTCCATAATACGACAAGTTGCGCACGGTCTGCTCACATTCAAATACAGTGCTGCCAACAAATGACAGCATGCAACAAAAAAATCTTTCCTTGCAAGGGCACATTTTCGGCCATAACTCTTGAACGGCTGGTCAGATAGGGACACAATTTTCAGAGAATTTGCAGCTATTCATGCTCTTTTAACTGACGTAGCACTCAATATGAATTTACAAATTCGATTTTTCAGCGAATTTTTGGGTAGTCTGCCGCCTTAACTGAGTATAACCCCATAAGCCGCATCCTTGTCACACCAAGCAAGTGGGTACCCAGTTCACGAAGTCTGACGTCACAGCTTCTTGAAAACGCGTATTTACTTGGCCAAGTGGTAAAGTAGCGGACCTTTAGCACCACGTTTACAACGTAGGCCTTTTGATGTACTTGATTACGTCGATGGGGGTGCGCGATACGTGTTTTGCATACTTGGCTAGCCTTTAGCGAGATGTGATTATGGATCGACGTCGTTGCCACAGGAACAGAGCTCGAGCAGAATGGCGCGCGTGATTTCAAAGTTCCTCGCGGGAAATGTGGATGAAAAGACTGTTTTTTTAGTAAACTACATGATTGTACTGTACTTCGCAAATTAGTCCGAGTCACCAGCAAATGAGTTCTATCTCGAAGTGTACGGATGGTTACCGGCTTCCATTTGGCGTGGTATATAGTTGCCAAATTCAGGAGTACAGTGTTCCAGGCCCGCGAGCCACGAGAGAAGGGCTTTTCGCTCGACGCTGCCATTACTTCTTTCAACAAATTGATGACTGTCCTCCTTGGCTCCAAAACGAAATTTCTGGCACACAGCCTTAGTCAGCGTGTCCTCGGCAGCCATACCGAAACACAAAACAAAGATAGCAAAGAATAAAATTGCGCCTCTCGATCGATCGTACCTAGTACCTCGTCGGTTGAATAACAAAAACTACAACATCAAAACATCGATGTGTTTTTTGAACTCTTGACCTCTTGGTGCAAGTGCAAAGGCAAATTCCTACGTCCCGTCACAACGTACAAAAGGCCTTTTCTACGTCGAAAACGTTGCCTGATGAACGTACATCCTACGTCGCGACGTGACCCCGAACCCGGACAAGGCCCTACGTCAGGCTTACGTCGTAAACGACGTGGTGCTAAAGGTCCCTAATGAACAGAAACCTCTCGTCAGGCTCTCGACCCCGCGTAGGATGTAGGAGGGCATGCAGCCGTGCCTACGTCATCACTCAATGATCACGTACTAGACACCAGTCCTTAGTGACCTGTGCATGACTGTGGGATGATGTAACCATGGCAACTACCCACGCCGACTATTCTGCTGATCACTGCAGTGTGTGCGGTCTCTGTTGGATAATTGTTAGCCTCTCTACAAACCAGAACATCTTCCCGCGCCACTGTTGTATTGCCACTAGCGCAGACTCAGTAGGTGATTTTATCGGCCACCCATGGCCATGTCACCGGAAAATCGTCCATGATGGCATGAAGGTCTGCATGCACAACCAGCTGGTTGTAGCTGGTTCGACGTGTTCGTGCTCGCAGTATATTATACTAACAGTCGAACATTTCTCACTTATACTAGAGAATACACGGCAGGCGTTAGGTGGGAGGTTTCCCGAGAGCGGTTGCGTTCAAGAAGTAGGAGCTCAACAAGAACAAGGGTAGCTTGTATTTCAGGACCTTGTGTTAACAGAGATTGTGCAGGGCGTTAGGTTTGCAGAATGTCGGCGAGTGGTTCCAGTGACAACGTTGGAGAGGACTCGTCAAGAAACGGGCGCAGCGTCTCGGCCAGTGTATGCAGTGAACCGGGTGAGGTTTGCAGTCTGCCGGAAATTTCTAGTCAAGTAAGCGGTGAGGTTTTCAGTAGCACAGCAAGAGATACAGTTTGCAGTGTGGCAGTAATAGAATGCCATGAGAACACCACTCAAGACTCGGGAAGTTGTGCAGGCAGGAGGAAAAAGCCATATGAAGAACGTCCACAGCCCGACAATGGAGAAGACGGATTGCAACTGTTGGTATCCTCGCCAGCGCTGCCCAAGTTACCGGATGAAGTATGGGCACTGATATTCAGGGAGTTACCGGATGGATGGTATCACAGTCATCGCCTAGCAACCGTCTGTCAGCAATTCGCGAGGGTCGCTGCTGACTGGAAAGGTAGGATATGTGAGACAACGTCTTTCGATTTCCGCCATGGATCTGGGAGAATCATGAACAGGAGATTCATGGAAATGGCTCGCAAATGTGGACATCACGTGAAAGAGTTGGCACTGATGGGAGGGAACTTCATGAGATCAAGGCCAAGAATCTCAACAAACGCTGTAGTTAAAGGTTTGAAATTCATGCCTAACCTCGCGGTGCTTGACTTCAGCATGTGTTTCATGGGAAGCGATCTCACAATCCTGGATGCAATACTTGAATTTGAGAATTTACGAGATGTTCGAGTCACTGTTGCCGGGAGGCAGGGAATTTTTTTTCACGATTACTCATCTCATTTTACTGAGGCGGGCATGAATACACTGGAGGCATTAGCTGCCAAGATGTCCCTCCATCTGACAATCGTCGGATGGTATTGGATAGATACTGGTTTAGACGAGATACTGCACCGACTTCAAGCCAGGTCGGTAAATTTGAAAAGCCTGCAGGTTGCCCGGCGTCCTGTTTCCTTCGCCACGGCGCTGTGCGGAACAACTCCAGCTAACGCAGGCGTGATGGCGGAACACCGTTCACGATTTCCATTGAAATCTTCAATAGAGTGCGAACTAATGTCAACCAGTTTACCATATCTTCAACGCTTAGTCCTGAAAGATCTCTATCTCACAGCAGAGCAATTTCTAGAAATCCTGAAAAACAATCCACTGATCACGGAGCTGATTGTTTGTGTAAAAGTAGACAAAATGAGGTCACCATACGATATTTACAATGCTGAGGTCATTGAGAAGTTCTCTCGACTCAAGAACAAGTTCACGGATCTGGACATATCTGGCTGGAAAACAGCAGCACCATGCGATGTGTTAGTGAAAATGGCAGCAAGCTTCAAGTCGCTGCGACAATTCTCCTACCGGTTTCGGACTCAACAAGCACGCCGTGACTCAGGATATGTCAGAGATGGGAATGAGCATAGTGCTCAGATGCTGGTTTCTGCCTGTCCCAATTTGTCAAGCCTAACTATTGGTGGTGCCATTGGTGTACCGGGCCTAAGTCGTGACCTTTCGTGTACCGACTCCCAGAGTGGCTGGATTGTGCTTCCTGAGAACTTTGGTGAGTTGGCCACGCTGGGAAAGCTTTCAAAGCTGCAATCGCTGTCACTACGTGGTATGTCGTTGAAGTCCGCCGCAGACCTCGATTCACTTGCATCACTTTGTCCACAACTGGAGTGCTTGCATCTCAGTGCCATCAACAATGAACATTGCCCGAACATCTTAGAATTGGACGCTGTCATCGGAAAGCTCCCAAACCTGAAGGCGCTGACTATTGACCACCCCAATGTTGAGCACCATAGCTCTTTTGAAAGTTGTGGGAAACTTACTCAGTTGGAGCATTTCAGCTTCCGAACGGAAGAAACCATCTCTGATCTCACGCTTATCCATTTCTTTGAATCCAGTTCATCTCCGCTTCATTTCGTCCACATTGTCTGCGTTGGGACGGCGATAGGACTAGAGGAGCTAATCCAACGCCTGAGTGAAATTCGTCCTAACAGCAGGTTGCGTGTGAAACGTAGTTTAACTAAGGATAATGAAGACTGTGCACATAAGGGATTTGAGAGGGTCGGTTATTAAACCAGTTACACTTTTGATTTTGGTTTTTGACACGATGTCTGCAACTTTTGTCTCAGCTTGCTCATGACTTTGTCTTATGTCTGTTAGTGCTGCATCATACCGCTCTCTCTCTCGTGGAATTCAGCGATCTAAAGCTTTAGATCTTTCAATTGACACAGTAGCCACATCAGGACCAGACCAAGCGAAGGGTAGATTAGATCCACCAACGACCTGTTTTTAGTGTTTAAAGCGATTCTAAACTTCATCAGGTGAATATTTATCCCAAGTAGTGTGTGCAGTGATACTGGCTTGCTAATTTATGGTTTCATTCCGTGATTTAGAGTAGCTGTGTCTAGATTTACTATGCATATTGTTATACGGTGTATGTTCATGTTCGTGATATCCTGCACTGGCATAGTGCTTTCCTAATTTACTTACATACATTTTGTCGGCATGTGCCGTTTCTCACTTTCAACTTTTCCTTTCGTCGCTTTGCTCAGCTTTGCTCTATAATGAAAGTTCCAGACCTTTGTCGCGCTAATCTAGCTGGATGCATTTTCGCTGTTCTGTCAATTCGTCGTATTTGTTCTACCATACTTCTTTCCAGCTAATCGGTGAATCTGTTTTCATAAACAAATTAATGATTTTTCGTGAAGTCTAGCGTACGGTGTTTGCCCCATGATGGTTTGTGGCTATCTTGTAAAAACAATTTTAAAACATACGCTGGAGGACTCGTTTTCTTGAAGTTATGTGAGGAAGAGAGCGAGAAAGAGAGAGAGAGAGAGAGAGAGAGAGAGAGAGGTATAATGAAAAGGAAAGGGGAACAGGGTACGGCGAGGGAAAGAGGGGGAAAGAGTGAGAGAGGGGAAGGAGCACCTGGTTCTAAATCAGTTATGTGACAGTTTGACCATCGAAAATCACCTCCACGATCAGCAATTTGGGTTCCGACCAGCTCGTTCCACGACACAACTGCTCACACTTGCTGTAAATGATTGGAAACTGGCCCAGGACCGCGGAGAGACTACCAGTGTAGCCTTTGTCGACCTCAGCAAGGCGTTTGATCGCGTCCAGCATCAACAGTTACTCGTTGCGCTCCATGGCATGGGTGTTCATGCAAGCGCCTGCGTTGGTTTGCGTCGTACCTCGCCGGGAGATCTCAGCGTGTCGTCACGCTAGCCAGCCAGTCCTCAAGTCTTGCAGTGTCTCGAGAAGTTCCTCAGGGAAGTTTTTCAGGCCCTACCCTTTTTATTGTCTACCTCAGGGACCTTCCCCGGCTTGCGGAGACAACGGGTTCAAAATTACTGATGTTCGCACATGACAAGACAGTGTAATCTAATTATTTGTTGTCATCTTCCATAGGTCCGTCAAATAGTAGTAATATGTTTTTCATTTGAACCGACGAGACCACACGACGCTTGCAGAAAACAGCACGAACAGTTCACCAGCCACACTCCACGAAAGCAAGTAGTATTTCTCCTGACAAGTCTTGTTTCGTTCCATAAAGATGATGGGGAACTCATCAGAGGAGAAGCAGTTGTTGAATGATGGAGTTAAGCTAAATAATGTTTTTTTTATAGAATAGATACCAGCGCAAGGTGTAAACACTCAACTATCTCACATATGTGACAAATCAACACAAAAAGGAATAGTGCAGAATGGAGGTGTTATGAACCCCACCAGACACAACTATCACAAGTGCTCAATCGATCACAATGAGAAGGAGAGGTACACAGGCATAGGTTGCGCTAATTTACACGTCACAAAGAGTACTGAGGTGGTGACAAAGATAGGTGAAAAGTGGAAAGTAGACGCCAAGTGAAAGCCAAAAAATCATCACGGACGTCAAACGTCACATCTGAAGATTGCTAACTGCACAAGAAAAATACTTCACGAACCTCGATGATTGAAATTCAGCCAACGGTAGGTGAAAGGAAGCCTGCTGGGTGTGACATAGAACTGTGGGCTGCTGAGGCGACGTATCCATCTAGATCTTGACTGAGTGTTTACACCTTGCGCTGGTATCTTCTCTGTAAAATAACTTTATTCAGCTGAACTCCATCATTCAACTACTGCTTCTCCTCTGATGAGTTCCCCGTCATCGTTATGGAACGAAACAAGACTTGTCAGGAGTAATACTACTTGCTTTCGTGGAGTGTGGCTGGTGAACTGTTCGTGCTGGTGTCTGCAAGCGTCGCATGGTCTCGTCGGGTCAAATGAAAAACATATTACTACTATTTGACGGACCTTTGGAAGATGGCAACAAAATAATTATGACTTCTCCTGGACTAGAAAACTTGCCATTGTCTGAGGAAGGATCTGATCTGCTGCTCGGATTATAGCGTTAGACGCCAACCCTGCAGTCAAGATCTAGTAAGTCTCAGTTAATATTTTATGACTTGGGGCTCCCCGCGTGCTAGTTTGTACGTGAAGTGTGTGGGTACAGTGAGGGCTGCGTCACACCCGCCTGTGTGGATTCACAGGAAGTGTGAGTTACGAAATCTAAAGAAAACGTTGAACGGTCTCTGCTTGGATGACGACTACACCATAGCTCAGTGGTTAGAGCATCGCTGGCTACAAGCGAGGGTCCCTGGTTCGAGTCCTGGTGGCGACAGTCAATTTTTTCTTCAGACTTTTCCCGTTTGTCTCTTTCCCTCAAAACAATTAATATTTTATGACTTGGGGCTCCCCGCGTGCTAGTTTGTACGTGAAGTGTGTCGTTACAGTGAGGGCTGCGTCTCACCCGCCTGTGTGGATTCACAGGAAGTGTGAGTTACGAAGTCTGAAGAAAACGTTGAACTGTCTCTGCTTGGATGACGACTACACCATAGCTCAGTGGTTAGAGCATCGCTGGCTACAAGCGAGGGTCCCTGGTTCGAGTCCTGGTGGTGACAGTCAATTTTTTCTTCAGACTTTTCCCGTTTGTCTCTTTCCCTCAAAACCAGTTAATATTTTATGACTTGGGGCTCCCCGCGTGCTAGTTTGTACGTGAAGTGTGTGGGTACAGTGAGGGCTGCATCCCACCCACCTGTGTGGATTCACAGGAAGTGTGAGTTACGAAGTCTGAAGAAAACGTTGAACGGTCTCTGCTTGGATGACGACTACACCATAGCTCAGTGGTTAGAGCATCGCTGGCTACAAGCGAGGGTCCCTGGTTCGAGTCCTGGTGGTGACAGTCAATTTTTTCTTCAGACTTTTCCCGTTTGTCTCTTTTCCTCAAAACCAGTTAATATTATTTATTCCATTGCTTATTTTTTTAGTTTTAAAGGGCAAGTTAAAGGGGAAGTTAAGGCAAAAATTAAAATTTCACCAGTTGTAGTCTTCGGGGTGCTGAGTCGATTGGTCTTGGTCCGAGGAAGCCGAGACGCTCCCTTCCTACTTGAATCCCAATCGAACTCGCGCACTTCCACCGAAACTGGGTGACTGCGCCCGACTAGATGGGGATTTGTATGCAAAATGTCACTAAAAGCGCCATTTCGTTCTTATTAAAGCACGGATGACCGCGATTGGCCCATATGTTGTAGTCTTTTGGACGCTGAGTCGATTGGTTATGGTCCGAAAAGGCTGCGATGCAGCGTTCCTCCTTTATTCCCAATCGAACATGCTTGAACAAGTGGTCACGTGCTCCTGCGTACACCAGTCAGCTAGTCACCGTGCCTGCAGGGTACAACTTACTAGCCTGTTTGACCTTTTTTGGGTGCAGTCCTGTGACTCGAGTTGAACTCGAGTTGAACCTTGGTGTGAAAGTTGTCGCCTGCTGGCGTGGTGACCAGGTGATTTGGGCACCCAGGAGCACGTGACCACTTGTTCAACCATGTTCGATTGGGAATAAAAGCACGGATGACCGCGATTGTCCCATATGTTGTAGTCTTTTGGACGCTGAGTCGACTGGTTTTGATCCGAAAAGGCTGCGATGCAGCGTTCCTCCTTTATTCCCAATCGAACATGGTTGAACAAGTGGTCACGTGCTCCTGGGTGCCCAAATCACCTGGTCACCACGCTAGCAGGCGACAACTTTCACACCAAAGTTCAACTCGAGTTCAACTCGAGTGACAGGACTGCACCCAAAAAAGGTCAAACAGGCTAGTAAGTTGTACCCATTGTTGTCCATTCCACGTTCCTAGTACTTCCTACACCTACAATAGCCCTAGTTCTCTTTCTAAAGACACATAACAGCATCACACAATAACAGTCCGTCATACATGTTGAGTGCAGTGCAGCATCGTACACTAGCAACCTAGCTTACATGTGCATGCACGGTGTATTGCAGTGCAGTGTATTACAGTGCGTTGCAGTACGTTAGCAGCCTACCATACATAATTATTGATTTACAGTAGGATGAACTCGGATGGAGAGCCAAGGACTATTTATTACTGTTAGCCAGTTAGTTGTAGAATGTCAGCACCGTCGGTCAGTGCCGTGCAATGCTGATTGTTTAGTAACTGATGGTGTTAGTGGACGTTATAATGTAACTTGTAATTCCTTGGTCCTTTTTACTTTTTTTAACAGTATGATGCTTTATACCTTATCCAATAGGAATGTGTGGATACATGGCTGTCGTCATCATCCGCACTCTTGAACTGTCTTTCAAAGACATGCTTACTACTACTATAGCATATAGAATGCAAACACTGATTGAATTTTTATTCTAATAACTCCTTTTCTGTCATTTAGAATTTGTGTTTTTAATTCCTTTGAACACATTACACATGATTGTCTAGTTTCCTGATGAAAAGGACAAACACTACGAAGAAAATTGTATCATTGTATCATGAATCATGCTCTACTGACATAATAATTTTAAATTATCAAGAATGTGCAGAGTGTGGAGAATGTACTGTATTATAATGTGCAATACATGACGTCACAGCGGAACAGTGTCACAGTGTCTGACGTCATAGCGGAATAGCGTGATCCCCTAGGTAGTATTCGGGTATACTTGCAGTGTTGCTGTCGCTCACACCTCCGATATACATGTACATGGAGGAGCGTGGCAAGGTCTTCAGTGCCAGTGGTATCTCATCGGCATCGCTGTCGTTGACGTGCACTTCAAGTCGACGTTCGACATCACCTTGCTTGCCTTGGAGTTGCTCCAGCCAAGGCGGATTCCTCCATTTGAAAATCAACACCACGTACGGTACAATGAAACCAGTGCCAACGGCAATACAGAGATAGAAGCTGAGCAAATCACTGAAGACAATCCAGACGATCAGTAAGTAAACGGTCAGTATTCCGACTATTCCCAGTATGAAGCCCCAGACAAATGGCTTAGCCTTATGAAATCGTTGACTAAACTGGACCTGGTCGTCTGCCATGATTGCCGCCATTGGTCCTTTATCGTAGTCTCTGAGACAAGAAGAAAAATCATCAGAGGGAGAGAGATAGAAAAAAACTGAGCGAGAGTCATGGAAGTGCTTTAGTCGATCGTGCACGTAGTACAGCACGGGTAGACTGGTGCTGTGGTAGCGAGCAGGGTGACCTGGCCCTAGGTCCTACGCTCACCTCGGGTGTTGCGCCATCTTCCACTAGGTTGAGATATGCGGCCGTCACACAAACAACTCTGTCTGATCATGACTCGTGACATTACTGCGCCGGAAGCGTTTACTGACCGACGTGGCTCGCTGTCTTTCACCTCGTGGAAAGCTGCTACGGACAAGTCCTGCTACTGTCGTGGCCAAAGAAATCCAACCAACGAGTCCAAAGTAGCGCCGCCGTTCCATTAATTTTCGTACACGATGCAAAACCTATCCGAGAGTCACAGAGACCGCATGAACCTTGTCCGAAGTAGTTAGTTGTCGCTCCTTTCGGCTCACGGGTCGGATTTCTTTCGCCGCGACTGTGCAGTCATGTGCTTTTCTTTCTTTGTCTTTTTACTTCAAGTAGTGTTAGTTCAGTAGGTGCTTGCAAGTACTGTACATGTACTTGACCTCTTCTCAATGAAGCTAGTGCATGGAGGGCGAGCCACCCCGTACCCCCACGCAGTACCCTCATACGTAACTCGTTTCTGGACGTCGAAATGGCTTACCAGATCGCGAGGAGAGCAAATCCAGAGTAGATGTGTATCAACCACAATCGTTGTACTCACCTGTAGTCTGTAGGATCGTCATGTGGATGCTAGTACCGTACTGGCAATATATGTTGCCGCAGTGAGGCCATGAAGCGTTACATTGGCATATGTTTGCCGCACGCAGGGCGTTACATGCAAAGTCGCACAGGAGCCGTTACACAGGTTTCTATATTGCCGCAGTCCTTTTTTTGCTATTGCCGCATCACTTTTTTGCTATTGCCGCATCATTTTTTTGCTTTTGCCGCATCATTTTTTCTTTTCATCCACATTGAAGGCACAGAAATTCAGTTGCTATCCAACTGTTACAAACCCGACGGCAAAGGGCGACGACGATATCAATAGAAGACTGTATATTTTAACTATCTGAGTGATCTGTTCACAAAAAGATCATCAAAAGGAAAGTGACATAGGGGAAGAGCGCTTCCTCCAAAAACTACTTTTCACCACGCGGTACACGTGCTTTCACAGCAAGTTTTCAGCCTTTTTTTGCAGTGCAAACTGCAATGAAAAGATCGCCGCACCCCGCCGGACGCGCGTTACGAACTCTACGAAAATTGGTCGCACTAGCCTGGTCGCGCGTTACGCCGCACCCCCCTGCGTTACGCGTTACGCGGCAAGATATATTGCCAGTACGGTAGTACAAGTATGGGGTAATGCTTTGTTGCAACTCAAGCTGAAGCTGCAGCTCAACCACGAGCTCCAGCTGTGTGAACGGACTTCAGCGGAGGGCTAATCATGTACAATGTAGATCCGTCAGTGTCTGCTCCAGACTCACGAGCCGGGTTGGTAGTTACTTGGACCCGCTTGGAAAGCGAACATCGGGTCACTTGTGACCCGGATTAGGGTTCAGCGGATAATGCCGGCATTATATTCGGCATTATGAGACTATCTGACACAGTTTTCCCCTGTTCGCTATAACTTTACACTCCCTCGCACCTCATGCATCAGAGAATGGTTACTACTCTGCTATTGGCAGGTGTTTTGGTCGCTCTGCTTACGCTCCTCGTACTCGTCGTTCGGATGAAAAACGATATCAAGACCGCTCAGTGCGTTAGCCAAGGAAACCGAACGATACATCCGAACTCGGAACCGTGGGAGCAAACACCCCGCCTTATGAAAGAGCCGCCTGTGTTTGGAGGAGATTCCGCTACATTCAAAGGGTAACCTCCCGCGACAGCGCGTCCATGTTAGCCGTGGACCCACATCCTCGAATCAAGGACCCAACAAAAAGTGGGTCGCGAGTATTTCAAAAACCGTTTACCGGGTAGAGCTGAAATTTGGCATACCGTTAGCGGGCCGTATGTATGATGTGAAAACTAAACGAAATCGGAATAAGTTTAGGTACAATTTCAGGCTGTTTCTGTTTTGGTACCCTGTCTCTCATTCGAGCACCCATGTCTACGGAGCTTCTTGCCGCCAGATGCCAGATGCAAGCTGGCCAGCGCATCCCAGTCGGGAAAGCTTCATACACTCGGCTTAACGATCGAGTTCGCGTCCTGGAAGTCAGACGTGCAAATGGGGAAATCACTAATAATTTGAATTTCTTTCGAATGTTGGTCGACTTCTTCATTTCTAATCTACGGATTCTCTTGTCATATCGCTACATGCCTACTAAATAATTTCAATAAACTATGTGAAAACAAGTTTGTCAAAGAATCACCAAATCACCAAATCCCGCTAGCGAGAGTGCAGACGAGACCACTAATTCCGTGCGTAGATCTACGATAATGCGCACGATACTGCGTACTATAGTACGCGCGAAAGTGCTTCGCGCTGACATTATAATTATGCGCTGAAGTGCCTGGCACTGACGGTATAGGTACTTCACGCTGACAGTACCGCGCGCTGAAGTGCCTTGCGCTGACATTACCTCGCGCTGAAGTGCCTCGCGCTGACACTACCTCACGCTGAAATGCCTTGCGCTGAAGTGGTCGCGCTGAAATGCCTCGCGCTGTAGTGGACGCGCTGTCGCGGGATGGAATCATTCAAAGAATGGACGTTTGCAATGGACATGGCCCTACGGTCGTTGGCACTCCCAAATGCGGCACAGAGGGTCGACTACGCGGTAGGATTTTGACTGGAAACGCTCGTCTTTGGTTGATAGCGGCATTGGAAGCTAACCAAGTGTTTTCCGACTGGCCTGCTCTGAAAGCGGCACTTGGCGATGTGTACGGACCACGGCACAACCAGGAAACATCGCGTATGGGACGAATTTCCGCAGCGCAGCACGGGTCGCTGGACGCGTACATTGCTGCTTTCACTCGCCTCATCCTGCAAGTGCCGGAAATCGACCACCACACCAGAGCGCAGCTATTCGTCAGGGGTCTAGTGCCGCACATCCAGCGACAGGTCATGCGTGAGCATCCACGTACCCTGGAGCAAGCTGTCATGGCAGCAAACACCGTGGAGCAGTCGTCAGGGCCACCGGCGTCGGGGCCACCAGCCAGTAGAGAGTCGCGTTCCGTGCCCAGCTTCCGTGGCCAGGGCCTCCGCAAGCTGACGGACCAAGAGCGTGTCCGACTGCGAGCAATGGGACACTGCTTTGCTTGCAGGAAGCCAGGCCACCTCGCTAAAGACTGTACTGAGGGTGGACAGCGCTACCCAAACGCTGGTCGCCAGTAAGAAAGGGGGTGCGCTTACTGGCGACGACCCAAGCACCCACGCCGTTACCAGTCGCTAACCGGTTCGGAGCTCTGGAGGTTGAAGACGTTGCTGTCCAGGAACCTACTGAGCCGGAGACACCCATAGCTGTAGGAAATTGTCCCGTTGCAGAAAGGTGTCATGTCAGCAACATCAGCGTCGGTAATGAACCTGAACACGACCTACTGCGCGTACAGGGAAAGATCGGCGGTCGCCGTGCAGTGATGCTGATAGACTCCGGTTCGACGCATGACTTCATTGCAGACGGTTTTGTTCGAAAGCATCATCTTGACACGGATGCAAGCTCGGAAATGCTGAGCGTAACATTGGCGGACGGCTCGACCAGCGAGGTCCCGCAGATTTCCACACGCACGCTAAAGGTGACAGTCGGGGGCTTCAGTGAGGAACAGCACTTTACTGTGTATCCCCTGCCTCGCTACGACGCTTATCTTGGCAAGCCGTGGCTTACAAGGAACAACCCCAGCATCAACTTCCGTACGAACGAAGTTCAGTTGGACGGTGAGCCCTTTGTTGCCAAATTGCCTTCAGCTAACCCGCCAACAGCCGACCGGCCAACTGTGGAAAGCATGTTTATCAGTGGCCGACAAGCTCGTCATGCCCTGAGGAGTGGAGCAGAGGGGTTTCTTGCATGGGTCACTGCTGCAAACGAGGAGAATCGTTCCGGGCCACAACTCCAGGAATCAGAGCAACAGGACATCCAGAACCTGCTCGAGAGGTACCAGGATTTATTCCCGTAGCTATGCAGAAGACGTTACTTCAGTAACGTCTGGCGCTAGCCAGGGTCCACACAGCTTTAATTTGGTGTTTGTTTGTGTGTTTGTTTGTTTGTGTCACGCCTGGCGCTATCCGTATCTCACGGCAAAAAAGCATAGGATGTTATAAATTTTTCAATTCTCCCATATCTTTTCAGGCATATCCTGGGATTCGAACCCGCACTATCGCCCTACATGCATTCCCCCATACACTTCGCATTCATACCCATTCTTTCAAGTTGCTTCACGTTATTATCTTGCGTTTGAAAGCCCTATTTGAATTATTGCGGGCAGCTGTATGTGGCCAGCTGTGTTTGATGGTACGGTACGGTAGGGAGACGGTGTCGTATTACCCTCGATCGTACCTGTCCCGTACCTATCCCCTACCGTACCGTGCCATCAAAGACGGCTGGCCACAATGCATATTCAAATAGGGCTTTCGAATGCAAGATCACAATGTGAAACAACTTGGAAGAATTAGTATGTATGCGAAGTGTATCGGGGGATGCATGCAGGTCGCGCGATAGTGCGGGTTCGAATCCCAGGTTATGTCTTAAAAAAAAGGATTTTTTTAAAGAATTTTTAACATCCCTATGCTTTTTTTCTCTAGGTCATCAAGGCAAAAAAGCATAGCGTAGGGCCCTGAGCTTCCAAGCTCTCTCGTTTCCAGACGAGCTGCCGAATGAGCTTCCACCGAAGAGACCAGTCGACCATGAAATCCAGATAGAAGATGGAGCCAGACCACCGTCTCGACCCGCCTACTGCTTGCCGAAACCAGAGATGGACGAGCTCCAGTCACAGCTGTCAGAATACTTGAGAAGGCATTCATTGAGCCAAGTAAGTCGCCATACGGTGCACCTGTGTTTTTTGTGAAGAAGTCGGATGGTACTCTGAGAATGGTGTGCGATTGGCGAGAATTGAATAGAATTATGATCAAAAACAAAGCTTGTCTTCCTAATATTGATGACTTATTCGACACGATCCAGGGCAGTGCATATTTCTCCAAGTTGGACTTGCGGTCGGGGTACAATCAAATCAGAAATCAAGACTCGGATGTTTCTAAGACGGCCATTAATACGCCATTCGGCCACTTCCAATTCAGAGTCATGGGATTCGGGCTGACTAATGCCCCGGCCACCTTTCAGTCACTCATGAACTCTATTCTGCAACCGCATCTCCGAAAATTTGTTGTAGTAATCTTGGATGACATTCTAGTTTTCAGCAAGACCTGGGAAGATCATCAGCATCATCTTCAAACAGTTCTAGAAACACTTAGAAATAGTGAGCTGTATTGCAAACAGTCTAAAGGCAAATTCGGCGTGAGAGAAGTTCTCTTCTTGGGGCATAAAATCAACGGCACATCAATTTCCCCCGATCCCTAGAAGATAAGTGCTGTGGAAACATGGCCAACTCCATCGTCAGTAACTGATGTGAGGAAGTTTCTTGGCTTTGCAAACTATTTCCGAAGGTTCATAGATGGACACTCGACCATCTCTCGTCCATTAGAAGAAGTCACCGGCAAAATTCACACTTTGAATGGAGCGCTGCTAGAGAGAAGGCATTCGAGTCTCTAAAATCAGCATTACTCGAGGCGCCAGTGTTGCAACTGGCCGATGTTGAGAAAAGCTTCACGGTAGAAACTGACGCAAGTGACTTTGATCTGATGACTGATAATATGGGTGTTGTCTATTTACGAACCAAACCGACTCTCACCAAGCGTGAGGCAGGATGGGTAGGGTTTTTAGCTGACTATGACTTTACGGTCTTTCACAAACCAGGAAAGAAAAACATTGCCGATCCGCTTTCACGCCGTCCAGATCTGTCCAGTGATTCTGAAATAGGCGGGTCATCCTATCCTCCTAACATTCAGTTGAATGCCATAGAGCATACCCTAGAGATTAATCCAGACATAGCGCAGTTAATTGTCAGCGGTTACAAGTGCAACAAGGATCTTGCTCCCATTATCAGGAGACTGAAAAATTCAAGTCATGACAATCTGCACGACCATTACCTTCTAAATGAAACATCCGGTTATCTTTATCTCAGATTTTTTTTATTTATTTTTTATTGGGAACACAGCCCTACAAAGAGACATGTGGAGACAAACACAAGACAGGACACAGGGGATGTAGGGACGACGTGCCGATGTACAGGGAGCAACTCGACCGACCAGGGGTCTCGGCGTTAGCGTTGCAACCTGGCATCGAAAAAAAGGGGGGGGTTGCATGTTCAGGTAGCAAAAATAATAATTTGGTGCGAGAAAGGGGCGCTAGTATTGCACCAAATAATATAAATACGTGTAATGACTAAACCAGAAGGGAAAATGAAGAGAGAGAACAATAATCATAACAAGCAAGTAGTAGTAGAGAGGTAAATACTAAATGGGTCTCAAATCTCAATATCATCGTCACAGGTACTGTGTGGACCACAGCCATCTCTTTCGGATTAGATCCTTACATACGTTGACCTTCACCACAGAACCGGTTATGCATTCCAAAGAGTAGCAAACTCCGACTCGCCCTGCTTCAAGAATACCTACCATGACTGTGTGACTGCGGGGTATCCCGGTCGAGATCGCACCTATTTCAGACTCGCTAGATATTTCTATTGGCCCAGAATGGGACTGGATGTAAAGGCGTTTGTCAAGTCATGCGATGTCTGCCAACGAGTAAAAGGCGGCCAGCTAAAAACTGGTGTCTTGCAGAATTTACCAGTGCCCAGTCAGCCGTGGGCGGATATCTCGATGGATTTTATCATGGGTTTGCCCAGGACTGATACAGGTCATGATGCTATATATGTATTTGTAGACCGCTTGACAAAATGTGTACATTTAGCACCTTCTTCCTCTACTATTGACGCTAAAGGAAGTGCTGATCTGTATATTCAACATGTATTTCGACTGCATGGTTTGAGTTCTAGTATTGTATGTGATCGTGATCTAAGATTTACTGCAGCATTTTTTCAGGAACTGTTTGATTGCTTATGAACGAAACTAGCATTTAGTACTGCCAATCACCCTCAGACAGATGGCCTAACTGAACGAGTAAACAGAATAGTAGAGGATGTGCTGAGGGCTTTTGTAAATCATAAGCAAGATAACTGGGATATGCTCCTACCTCTCTGTGAGTTTTCTATCAACAGCGCTACTCAATCATCTACAGGAAACACACCGTTCTTCTTAAAATTATGGTCTAAATCCCAGAGCGCCACCCGACTTCCTCAACCCTATTCAGGGAGGCAGAGATTCAGCTGATTGGTTGCAAGCAAGACAAGACGCGGTCAAGATCTCACAAGATGCGCTAGTGGCAGCTCAAGCTCGTCAGGCCTTCTATGCAGATCGGACAAGGGTTGAGGGAAAGCTGAAGGTTGGAGATTTGGTAATGGTCTACCGGGATTTCCTCCTGACTCCTGAAGCTCGGGATCGACTATCCCATAAATTACGCCCCAAGTGGTTTGGCCCCTTTCCTATAACCCAGGTGGTCGGCCCGAATGCCTACAAGCTCAAGTTGCCTCATACCAGCCGCTGTCACCCGGTATTTAATGTGTCCGCATTCCGTGCCTACGAGAAATACGCTATTCCTAATAGGAGACAGCCTACGCCTCCGCCTATCACGGACCTTGATGGTCATACCCGCTACGTGGTGGAGAACATTCTCAGTCACCGCCGCCGGCAGAATCAGCTTCAGTACCTAGTCAAGTGCTTCCCTATCTCTAGTCAAGCGGATCGAAAACTGTGTATTGTTGTTCATTCTATTCGTCTTGACAAAGCCCCGCCACGCTTGCGTAAATATAACTGGTTTCTTCCCACTCGTCCTACGCGCAATCCCTGCACTTTACCTAAAGCCCGAACCTCAGCTTATACCAGATCTCCGTTTTTTGCTGCCTATTCTCTCTGGCTGGCCCTGCCTCTATCAGTAAAATCGTCTTGTACGCTAAAGGATTTCAAGGCCAACACGAAGCTCGTGTTCTAATAACTGCTAGTTCTTCATCCACATTTGTTTCTCTTTGCCTCCAGTAATGGGTAATATCTATTTATTTTTGCTTTGTTTTTGTTTACTGCCATGGCTGGCTACCGCCCCCCTTCCCTCCATATTGGCCTATATTCTCTGGCCACCGGAAGGTGAAATAAAAAAAATAAATAAAAAAAAGTGGCAAGGCTACTCTGATGCTACTTGGGAGCCTGAACATTATTTGTTGGATGAATCTGGTAATGACATTGTTCCACTTCAGAAGTACAAAATCTTGGTTTCTGCCCACTGAGTTTTGCAGTTGAACTTCTAGTTTTCACCTTACACATTTTTTGAGCTTATTACACTTTTATTTGCATGGAGTTTCAGTCGTCTTATTGTGGTACTTCAGTGCGAAGCCTTTTTTCGTCTCGCACGTGTTTGTGCTTATTGTACTCTATTCCACTTGAGCATTTGGGTTATAAGCTCCTTCCTCTCCATAGGAGGGGGATGATGTAACAGTTTTCCCCTGTTCGTTATAACTTTACACTCCCTCGCACCTCATGCATCTTACGCCTGTCCATTAGCACCTTCATTGTCGACATGTATACTAATAATATTAATAAGTATCACCTTTTGCATATAACTGGTTGAGGCACGCTCAACCAGGCCTCTTACTTTTCAAGTTCGATTTAACCTGTTACACTATCCGAGCATTATGGAGCATTAGATTGGAACAAAACGAGCACTATGTGAGGTTTGAGTGGCATTACGAGTTGCATAGTGGATAATATTGGGAAATCCCCGATTTTTCGCAACAATCGGCTACATGAAGACATGGCTCATGAGATCCGACCCTCATCTGGTCTGAAAAGTGTGCAGCTTGGAAGTGGAACGCATTGCATTGTACGGGTACATGACTTTGTGGACACGTAACACTTTTAGCACTTTGTCCGCTGTATGTAGCAATGCAGTAAAAATTGCAGTTACATGTACAGTCGTAGCCAAAGAAATCCGACCCATACTAGTATAATTATTATACTAGTATGCCAAAGGGAGCACCCAATTCGGCGCTCGGATGGGTTTTGGACGGTGCAAGATGTATGGATTTTTGGAATTTGAATTGGAAACGTGGCATTTTTTTGGTCTGAATTTTGACTCGTGGGTCAAACAAAGCTGCTCCACAAATCCGAATCGATAATTTACATGGAGCATATGTTTTTGTTAGAAATCAAGGAGAGCCATGGATCATGGCGGAAACAGACGAAGAGGAGTTTTCTCGTTGTGCCTCAGGCGCTGACGATAGCGCCGGTCTCCACAAGATGTAGCGATATTGAAGTAGACATATCCATTGCTAAATATACACACACTAGAACTGTGGTTACAAAAAAAAACAAAAAAAAACATACATGTACTCGTGTCTAATTAACGAGTTCGGAGTGGTCTACTCTTCATGACCACAACGAGTGGGTTTAGTCAAGTACGTGCGATTTCAACCATGATTATGGAGAATAGCACCATAAATCGCGCCTCCTTTAGTGTTTGCGATTTTTCTCTAATTTCGAAATGTTTCACCCATTCTTGTTGGACTAAACATGATGGAGAAACGCACCAAACAATCAGCAGGACCATTGATTTTGGCATAACAGTTACTAACATGATACAGAACAGGATCGAGGGTAACCAAAGTGCCAAAAATTAGGCTTGTTCAAGGCTTCAGCTTGCTCGCTTATTTTTTGTCTACTGCTCCGAAACGTTTTTTTCTTCAAATATTCTCAACTGACTGCCCGGGCTCCATTGTAAAGTCTTTCGGAGAATGTTTTGGCATGGACCTCGTAAACACAACCCTTTGCTGCACCCATCCATCGGCGATGTGGCTATCATGGGGTTTCTTTCACTTTCATTCGGGTAAAAGTCAGTCAGGCTGAGAATTGTTCTCAAGGAAAAGCTCGCAAAAATCATTGCCAGTAAAAATAGAAGAAAACTGTTTGAAACTGCAAAGCAGCCGACTCGCATTGACCGGTTGTGAACGCAAGAAGCTAATTCTAAATCACGCCGTGTTTCACGTGCGTTCCCATGAACTCGTTCCCGTTGACGTTTCACGGCATGCTAATGGTCCCTACTATCTCGTCCGCCCCGGAATACTTGGTAAAGGCTGATTCACTCGCATCTTCTGCTACATGACGTACTGTATCAGTGTGAGAAAGAACTTTGAAGAAGATGAGTTCAAGCATACTATAATGTGTTTCCACGATTTCTACCCTGCTGCTTTTTATTGAAACCACTGCATTGTACATACCGGTATCTGCATGACCTCCGAACCCTTTGCAATGCAGACCACCAGCACTGCAGCACTGATCAGGTGCATTGTACGCAATTGTGTAGCCTACATAGTACATTATAGCAATAAAAACTGCTTTATGGCAGTTTTCTAAAAAAAGTTATTGTGTTCTAGTCCATGGACCCCGTCTAAAAAGTAAGAAATTAATTAACGAAATGGGATAGCCGAAAATTAAAATTTCACACAAAACCTCACAATAATCACACACAGGATGAAAAGCGAGAAGACCTTTTCCCCTCGTGGTCCTCTTTCCTATTCATGCATGTTGGCGCAGTACTCGTACAAGTCACCCTTGAAGTGTCAGACCAAGATGGACTCTTGGTCAGACTAAACAAGTGTTGAAAGCAGTATTTTTTTAACTAAGATCCTCAAGTGTTGTGATTATTGTGAGGTTTTGTGTGAAATTTTAATTTTCGGCTATCCTATTTCGTTAATTTCTTACTTTTAGACGGGGTCCATGGACTAGAACACAATAACTTTTTTTAGAAAACTGCCATAAAGCAGTTTTTATTGCTATAATTTCTTTTGTTTTTTAGCTAAAGGATATTATTACATATAATAATAATTGTGTCACCAATGGAATGCCCTAAACGATGGCCTACATGTAGCGCCTCTACACGTGCATCATATCAAATTCAATACCGTATTATACGCATTTATGTGCAAGCCTTTTCTTGCAGAAAATGGCACTAGTCCTGCATATTCATGTTCTTCTGCAGGGGAATCATATGGGTAGTGCAGTGGCGGTGATACTTTTTTATACGCAGGTCATTCTGTGGATGTTGCTGTTGCAGAATTTCATGTCATAAAAATAATAATTGTCATGGTCTTTCAGAAAATTCAGATGTCCACACCCTAAATCACATTTACTTGAGAATTATAACCAGGTGCGTGCCGCAGATGTTTTTGTTGATTCTGTGTTTATAATTGTAGTCATGGGTTGTCGTGATAAGGTCATCCGGCATCATATTGTACTGAAATCGTAATCCTGTTGATGTCGATACAACTTTTGGAAGTAGTTCAATGACTTCAAAGTGTTACAAGTCCACGATTGTCTAAAACAACACAGCAAAGTAGGAACAATAAACATGTATTAAAATCAATGCCATTAATAGTATTAGTGAAGCGGACATTACAAAATGATGAATGAGAATACATGTATTCTCATTCATCATTTTGTAATGTCCGCTTCACTAATACTATTAATCGCATTGATAAAGTTATTGTCTCCTCGTCGCCTTTTCATGTATTAAAATGTAAACAAATACATTGTTGAGTCCGACACCTCGTTCCAACAACTACACTGATCCTGAGTATATACATGTAAGGTGCAAGGATATAATGGTTTGAGGTACTGAGAGATAAACAAGGCACTCCATAATAATATAATGTTACACGACTTTGGGGGAGTATGAATGATATCCAGTCAAACCTCTTTAGGACGAACATCAAGGGACCGATGGTATTTGTTCTGTGAGTTTGTCTTAATTAACTCTATTTTATAACGAGTGAATACAATTATTTCTCCAATAGAGACACGAATAGACTTCTTCTACAGCGAAAGATTCTAAGCCAGACCAAACCATTGACTCGTCTTGTATGAAACAAATGAGTCACTGAACCTTTCTTTAGCAACATGACGGCAACTGAAACAACAACAGAGAAAATACGATACATGTACAGCACATTCTTGCAGGTACTACAAACAGATCGCAGATCGTAATTCTTGCTCTGCCGGCACGCAACTTTATTTAGGGCAGTGCAACCTCGGCGCTACTCATAAATCAAACAGCCCAGACTCGAGTAAACAAATCCAATCGTACGAGATTTTCACGAGACGAGACTGTACCCATTGGCTTGTTTCGTATGAAGCAAACAAGTCACTGAATGCATGAACCGGACCATAATGGAGATTTTCCCGGATATGCGAATTTATTTTGCATACTCGGCCAATGCGTCCTTGAACCTTTCCCTCCAGATTGGGAACTGCCAACGATGCTATGCCACTGCAAAATTCAGATTCTACCCTATTATCGGAGCACGGAATGCCGGAAGCAGTCATGACCAGTGCCTTACTTGTAACGCACCAATGTACAATGAACATGAGTATTTCGACAACACATCTAAGCCTCAGCAGCAACATAAGCCTTACCGCCAAGAAGGTGAACTCGCGTTCTTCGCACTGTTGGCAAGGGCAAAGAGATACGAATGGATCTAAATCCGAATAAAATCAGCACACGTTTCCGTAAATGAAAGGGTGAGCATAAGCAAATGAATCGAAGGAAACTGGTCAACTCAGAGATCACCTGTCATTGAGTATTCCGTAAAAGGAGACCTCGACAGCAGAAAAGCTAAATTTAGAAAAGAGATCCTGTCAGCTTTTCCATTATTTATTGTATTCCACCTAAAATCAGCACACTTTTCGTAAATTAATTATTAATTTCACGGTTCGCGTGAGACTCGGCTGGAAGCCGGGTTTTCCGCATCCGTAGGAACGCCACCACCCTTCAAGGATCAAGGCGCAGATGCAGCTCCTAAAGCGGTGGGAGGTGAGTAGATCAGCTCACCAGCAAGTGGTCAAAGACCGAAAATCCCATTCACTGCATCCATGTTTTCCTCGTGCCAGGCCACGAGTTCCCAATTAACTGTGGGTCGCAGCACGGCTGGATGAAAGAGTTAAAACAAGCAAATGAATCAAAGGGAACTGGTGAACTCACCTGTCGTTGAGTAATATTCCGTGAAAGGAGGTCTCAGCGGAGCCGAAGCGAAATAAGCCAGGACACGAAATATCCGAAACAGCTCATGCAAGAAACAGTTCCAAAGAAGGTAGGGCCTCGCGCATGCACATCCGAAAACGGACTGCACTGCAACACAATGTCTGCCGTGCACGTGCACAGCACGCGGCTACCACGCGTTGGTAGATCTAATACCGAGCACCTGACGTAGAATCTTACGTAGCCTAAGTGAAATACCGAGTACCTTACGTAGAAACTTACGTAGCATAGCGATGTCGTTTTTTCTGCCATGTGAACACAATAATAGAAAAGCTGACAGGATCGCTTTTCTAAATACTAGAACTGTGGTGACAATCATGTACTTATGCTCCTACCTCCGGAAGCATGCCAAATTATGTTCCAAATTTTCAACCACCAAATTATGCCAATAATTATGCCGGCATAATCAGCCCGTGCGTACCACAGACAGGTCATGACGTCTCCATCGCAGCCAACACGCCAGCCTAATAGACTGACTGCGTTCCACCTCCCTTCTACCCCTCTCTGATCCCCTTCGCTCAACTTTAGACCTTGTCTCTCCCAGTCATCGCACCTTTAGTTATGATCAGTTCTCTCCATCCCCCTATTTCCATGGTGCACTGCTTTTACTATTGTTACCTCCTATCTCCATCTCACATTCTCCCCATTATCGTTTGCAAAGGTGCTTCCCTATTGGATGTGTTCCGTCCCGTCCAAGGATTTTACCCATTCTAAGATGGGCAAAATAGCTAATGCCCATCCTAGGATGGGCACTGAGATGGCCCATTCTCGGATCGATCGACTTGATATGCACCAATATAATAATCATATAAACGCACGTTGATATATTATATATTTTAAATAAAAGCACGTTTTAAATTAACAAACGAGAAAACGAAAAAACTTATTCCACGTGAAGCCTCGGGCTCCGATTCCTGATCTGTCAGATGGAATTTTGACGGCTGCAAGCGATCTAGAGACGGCTGACTTGCTAGCTCGCCTATTCTCTCAGTATTCTTCACCTCCTTCTACGCCCCGGACTGCCCACAGCTACCCACAGTCACGGTTGTCGAGCCCTTCGAATTTCAGCAATTGAGTACCACTAGTGTTCTTTGGACCCTATCACACCTTCCTCGGTACAAAGGCACGTCTGGACCCCTCCCTAATCGAATCCTTCGAGAAACAGCTCCCAGTATTTCCGATTCACTACCAGCTATAGTTTAGGTTTTCCTGCCTGATAGGCTGATACCGCCTGTCTTGCTGTATAATTGTGCGCTTTGGACCCTATCGCAAACGCTAACCGACGTCGTCAATGTATGGCACCGGCAGAAACTACGCACCATCATTGGTATCACGTACCCACAACGAATCTCTAACACAGCGCTGTATGCCAGAGCCGAGCAGACCACACTATCCCAAGTCTGCAGGCAACAAAGACTGCTGTGGTTCGGCCATGTAGTGAGGGAAGGCGCAGAATCCTCCTCTTTCCAAGCCCTCCAAATGTCAATCAACACAACAGACATACGACGACCCCGAGGACGACCACGTCTGAGATGGATCGACGTCGTAAAGAAAGACTTAAAATGCATTAATCTCTCGCTTCTGGATGCTGTGCAATCTGCTTCTGACAGAGCTGCTTGTATTGGCTCGAAATTGTCAACAGATGCGTTGACCTGATGCAATAGACGTCCTTAGCAAAAGTACGATAAGGGTAACTTTTACGGTACTCACTCCCAGCCGTGACAAAAGACGTTATCGGGTACCGGAAAAACGTTACAGAGCTCAAAATAACGGGCCGACGTTCGTTATGGTAATTCTGGAAAAAATGCAAAAACTCGCATTGTTTTTTTCAACTGGCCGGAGATGAGAAGCACGTACAGATCGAGATGAGAGTTGAGATTGCTTCCTCTTGTGACATTTAGCTTTTTTTGGCGAGTTTTGCCTTTCAGTTGACAATGTCTGCGTCCTCTGCTTCGTGCCTTTCAGCCTCTATCCCATCTGGGAAACAAAGGACCAGTTCCACGGCACTCCTGAGGAAGAAATTCATCGGCCTCTCTTTGACGTGCTGGAGCTGGAGAACCCTTACAGTATTCGGTGCTGCGTTTAGGAAAGGGTTTCCAAGGACCTGGGAACAGCGAAAACTCATTTTCGCCGTGCTTTTGTTACTCCAGAGTGAAAGACCTCGCCAAGGTATTCTTTCGGAACGACAGCAAACTAATCCCTGGTTCAAAATTTTGAATTTCCCACACCTGTTTCCACGAAAATTCATATCGCCATGGTTGTCACGACTTGTTGATCGCTGAACCTGGTCTTGAGCAAAGCACACGCCGTGTTACACGTGTGCAGGTCTCACGTCTTCTCCAAATTCCATTCGTTCGTGGACCAGCATCTCGAGCGTCCATGCAATTCGTGGGCAGCGTGTATTGGAACAGGCTTCCGGCAAATATTCGTAGCCATGAAGATATTCTGGGTTTCAAAGCCCTGCTGTGCCCAGATGTTCTTGACACGATTTCTCTGTCTTGACTCATTCGTCAGACATGTGCATTATGATCTTTTGGTTTGGTCTCTAATCGACAAACTGACTTTTCCCCTCAAATACCTCAACTTCTCTATTTCTATTTCATACATCTGCTTCGTTTATTCCTTACTCTTTTCTTTCTATCTTTTTCTTTTCTTTCCCTTGTCATTTAATCACTGTCACTCACATACAAATACCGTCATAAAATATAAAACACAAGATTTTCTCATCTTTTTCTATTTCTTGTTTTTCATTAGCTTTAGCATGTTCATTCACATTCTTCATCATTTGTGAGAACTAGACCTGGTCTAGTGAGTAGGCATTCTACTGCCTGTAATTCTGGTGAAGTAAAATAAAGTAACAACAACAACAACTACTACTACTTCGTCTGAATTATAACGTACATTGTGCTAAGGGAAAATTCATCTTGAACGATCCGAAGTACGGAAAGGTTTGCGTTTACGTTAGCGTGTTTTTGCTAAGGATATCTAATGAGTTATACGAACTGTCATCATTATTATTATTATTACCAGCTATATTTAACCTCAGTATCACCTCTGGCATGGTTCTATCAGATTTGAAAACCTCTATTGTTATCCCAGTATACAAAGGTAAAGGAAGCAAAGGCAGTGCTGGCTCTCATTGCCCCATTTTCCTGCTCCACGGAGTTGCGAAGGTGTTCGAAGGTATGTTGAGCAAGCAAAATTAATGACTACATTTGTGGAGGCCAATACCCTCCTCCGTAAGCACCAGTTCGGGTTTCGCCGGCAGCGATCCACCACTGACCAACTAGTCCAAATGACATCCTCAATAAGAAGAGCCTTTGACAGCAAAGCTTTGTGCGACGGACTCTACCTGGACCAAGAGTACATATTGTGCAACTCGACGATCCCCCAGCCCATGGCGGAATATTTTTGTGACATCAGTCTTTGGCGGCGGTTTGGCTCACTGATGCCATCATGCGTAGCCACAGATCAAAGTGTACAAATGGTTTGTACATTACAGCCACGGTAGTCGAAGCAGAACAACGGACGATAGATCGATCATCGATGTGTCTTGAACTAATTACTAACTCTCACCGGTATCTACAAAACAAGCGCAGGAAAGCATACCCACTTAATCATGCTTCTGCCAAAGAATGACGCAATAATAAAATTCCGCCGTGGGTGAACCCATCGCAGCTCAAGATAGGAGTTGCACACTCTTGGTTATGTACTCTTGCCTGGACTTATCAAAAGCATTCGATAAAGCCAGCCATTCTGTCCTGTTGCATCTTCTCTCCTCATTCTGCTCATCATATTCAGTCAAAATAGCTCGGACCCTTTGTCTGTGGACGCTCTATTCATGTTCAAATTGGTAATCAAGTTACATCACTACATCCGGTGGGGACAGGAGTGGCGCAGGGTTCTCATCTAGACCCACTACTAACTAACATAAGTTACTGATCGACATTATCCAAACAGTGACTACCAACACCTTGAGCCTTTTTGCGGATGACTCCAACATTCTGTGCATTTCCCTACCGACTACCACAATTACGGCTCACTTGTCTCAGATTGAGACTGAGCAGCGTGTACCTCTTGGGCTGAACATTCTGGATAACGTTTTAACGTAAGTGTTATGTGCCCATAATATATTCTAGGCAGGCAGGACCACGGCAGCAGAGCGAACTGTTCAGACTCCCTTCAGTTTAGACTACGTCTTTGGGAAATCCTCAAATATATATTATAATAAAAAAAATAAAAAAAGATGAATGAAGCTAGCCTGTGTCGACCTGAGGCTCATCGCCATCTTGCAGTCATATTAACCCCCTCCCTAGATTTCCGTGCGCACATTCGTTCCACTATCTCTAAATTTCGTAGCAGACTGTGACTAATAATAATAATAATAATACGTATTCGCATGCAACGACGCAAATCCACACAATTCAGTAGACACTTTTTCTATCAAACGTTTTCTTTCCCTTCTCTTCAGGATAGTACAGGGAATGTTGGAAATTAGAAAAACACATAACTATATAGAGAATGAAAGAAAGAAAATGTCAACACTTCAACATAGGTGTTAAAAATGATTAAAGTGTTAAAAACTCAAAAACAAACAGCTGCAAGTTGTAGACAAACACGTTGAACACATCAGGGAACACTTGTCACACTTTCACGAGGTGTGACACTAAACAGCTGCAACGATAACACATTCTCCTTCTGTACACATAGTTCTGGATCTAGTTTACGAATATACAGAGCTTCTAACACAGCAAGATGTAACTTAGACCTTCCACGAGTCAAAATCGAAAAGATATCATCACTATACAACTTACGACAACTAGCACTGCCCGACAAATGACGCTTGATGGACGATGTCCGATCACTTAGCTCTGTCACCTTCGACGCCTGCCGTTGTTCTCTTCCGTTAGGCTTGTTTGGTTGGTTGCTCCGGTCCACACCTCCAACGTCCGTTGATTTCATGTCCGTTTTTGTTGATTTCATGGCCGTTTTCGTGTCACTTCTTGGTCTTCCTCGTTTCCTCTTGTTGATCGTTGTTGTCACTTCCATTATCGACGTATTCAGATCACCAGTACTCCGTCTCTTCACCTTGCTTCTGGTAACTCTTCCGGTGTCTATGAGCTCCAGTGTCACATTGGGTGGTTTTCGAGACGGTCTCCCTCGCTTCCTCACGCTTGTCTGAGATGGGCCAAGCTCCCCGCCCGTCGAGGCGGAGGCGCGCATGCGTACATCTACACTGGACGCAGACAAATGCGTTCCAGTATCGGACTGCACAGCACATTTTGGAGGACGGCCACGACGAGGACGAGTACCACGAGCGTCAACAGGGACAAGACCTAACGGCACATGTTGACGGATGCGTGCGCCCAGGTGTTGAAGGGTTCTACCTACGTACCGATCTTCACATTCTCGGCACTGAAAAAAAATAAATAAGGTTGCTTCTACTAAGGGTAGGTAGAACGTCCTTCTTCACACTGAACGCACGCGTCGTTCCAAATACTAAATACAATTTCACGCACGGGTAAGACGAACAGACAATGTTGCGCACCTCCTTTACTGGCTTGTATATTCCATGGGGAAGCTACACACCAACTAAATCCAAACTTCACCTTGTCAAAGCACTAGTCTATCGTGCCCATCGAATCTGCTCTCCTCACCTTCTTCAAGAAGAACTGAGGCGGCTCACATCAATTTTGACAAACAATGGATACCCCTCGTCACTACTAACAAAACTTATTAATAACAAACCAATCACGCAGGATCCGAAACCATTTGGACCGGACAGGTGCCCCGTGGTACTACGCTTACCCTGGGTGGGTGCTGGTTCTGCGCGCGTCGAGAAGGAGGTGCGCAACATTGTCTGTTCGTCTTACCCGTGCGTGAAATTGTATTTAGTATTTGGAACGACGCGTGCGTTCAGTGTGAAGAAGGACGTTCTACCTACCCTTAGTAGAAGCAACCTTATCTATTTTTTTCAGTGCCGAGAATGTGAAGATCGGTACGTAGGTAGAACCCTTCAACACCTGGGCGCACGCATCCGTCAACATGTGCCGTTAGGTCTTGTCCCTGTTGACGCTCGTGGTACTCGTCCTCGTCGTGGCCGTCCTCCAAAATGTGCTGTGCAGTCCGATACTGGAACGCATTTGTCTGCGTCCAGTGTAGATGTACGCATGCGCGCCTCCGCCTCGACGGGCGGGGAGCTTGGCCCATCTCAGACAAGCGTGAGGAAGCGAGGGAGACCGTCTCGAAAACCACCCAATGTGACACTGGAGCTCATAGACACCGGAAGAGTTACCAGAAGCAAGGTGAAGAGACGGAGTACTGGTGATCTGAATACGTCGATAATGGAAGTGACAACAACGATCAACAAGAGGAAACGAGGAAGACCAAGAAGTGACACGAAAACGGCCATGAAATCAACAAAAACGGACATGAAATCAATGGACGTTGGAGGTGTGGACCGGAGCAACCAACCAAACAAGCCTAACGGAAGAGAACAACGGCAGGCGTCGAAGGTGACAGAGCTAAGTGATCGGACATCGTCCATCAAGCGTCATTTGTCGGGCAGTGCTAGTTGTCGTAAGTTGTATAGTGATGATATCTTTTCGATTTTGACTCGTGGAAGGTCTAAGTTACATCTTGCTGTGTTAGAAGCTCTGTATATTCGTAAACTAGATCCAGAACTATGTGTACAGAAGGAGAATGTGTTATCGTTGCAGCTGTTTAGTGTCACACCTCGTGAAAGTGTGACAAGTGTTCCCTGATGTGTTCAACGTGTTTGTCTACAACTTGCAGCTGTTTGTTTTTGAGTTTTTAACACTTTAATCATTTTTAACACCTATGTTGAAGTGTTGACATTTTCTTTCTTTCATTCTCTATATAGTTATGTGTTTTTCTAATTTCCAACATTCCCTGTACTATCCTGAAGAGAAGGGAAAGAAAACGTTTGATAGAAAAAGTGTCTACTGAATTGTGTGGATTTGCGTCGTTGCATGCGAATACGTATTACGAAACTGTTTTTCCCACCGCCTCCAAACTACTGTTTGAATAATAATAATAATAATAATAATAATAATAACTGGTTTGAGGGAAAGAGACAAACGGGAAAAGTCTGAAGAAAAAATTGACTGTCACCACCAGGACTCGAACCAGGGACCCTCGCTTGTAGCCAGCGATGCTCTAACCACTGAGCTATGGTGTAGTCGTCATCCAAGCAGAGACCGTTCATCATAATAATAGTGACTGTTTTTGCTTAGTCGTATGGCTCTTTTCTTTCCTCCATCGGTCATTTCTACCTTGTATAAGTCATACGTCTGTAAGAAGGCCTTAGGCCTGTGGGGATTGCCCTCTCAAAAATTTAAAATAATAATAATAATACGTTCGCCCTACCCTGGAGTACTCTATCCCCGTCTGGTTTTCCTCTCTGTCGGTCCAAGACCAGGATAGTGCTATGAGTAGGCTCCAAGCATCTGCAGCCAGAGGATATCTTGCCGCCAAATTAGGGAGAAAGCCAGATTGAATGACTCCAAAAGAATATCTTAACCAGCGTGCAGGCTGGGAAGCTATAAAATGGCGATTACAGATCTTTTCATTATGCTATTTTCACCACATTGTCTACACCTTTCCTTCTGTTCTCTTTGATTTCAAATTTCGATTTTCATCATCCTCCCGACACCCTAAATCTCTTGTCCTTCCACCAACTGGCAGTTTCTTCGCTAAATCCTTCCTTTTCCTTATCGCTGTTGCTTGGAATAAACTTCCTGCTGCATGCTGATCTACGTTCACTCGATAGCCCCATGCTATTTAATCGCCAGGTGAGGAAGCTTTATGAAGTTTACCGCTTCTCAGTTTTCGGCATACCTAGTTTCATGTGTTGAACAATGTAGTCTAAATCTGCTACTGCAGTTATTTTGTTTTAGTACCCTTCCAGAGTTCTATCAGCACCCCTGCTTCTCAAACCTACATTGTATATTATTGCAGAGCCGTCTGTCCACCTGCTATTTACCACATTGTAATGTTGTGCCATTTCAATCGCCATTATCATATTGGGCCGTGAAGCCTTCCAATTTTGGTTTTCGATGTTAAATAAAAAAAAACACCAACAACAACAAAAACAAAAACAACAACAACAAATGATAACTTTGGTCTTACTGCACAAATCCGTGGGGGAATTTCTTCTTAATAACAAGGAAACAAGGTAACAAGGTATCATTAGCGAATATATAAGGTATAAAAGGGGGAGAAACATGCGATTTAAAAGCAAATAATAAGATACGTCAAAGAATCGGCAAGAGTACATTGCCATAATAGACAGCGAGAGAGATGGAGGGAGAGAGAGAGAGAGAGAGAGACACACACACACACACACACACACACACACACTCACACAAACAAGATGAATAATGAGAAAGAGGAAGAAAGGAAGAAATTGCGCAGAGAGTCCAAAGTAAAG
>NC_088648.1:3869926-3934926 GCF_964019385.1 Sycon ciliatum | reverse complement strand
CTTCTCTAACAAACTGGAACTGATGAAACCTGATTGCCGAAACAAATTGGTATGACTTTGCAATTATTATTTGGCACCTGTGAGCTGTCAATAAAACGAACGAAGTGCGCGTTTTTGTGAAGCACCTCAGGCTATATACTGTACTGGCCAGAATCGCGCCAAGACTCCAACGTCACGACATGGCCATCTCGCACGGGCTGCGCGAGCGCTGGTCATGCAGCAGGCATAGTCCTCAACAGCCTACATTACTACAAAGCTCCTTGTACTGCTGTACTCACGTACATGACTGTGTAGCGTGTCATGTCATGTAGTTTCTACATTGACATTGTCAGTGTAGTGTAGTGTACGTCACTTCTACTAGTACTAGTACAGTGTACTACATGTACTGTAGTACCAGGTGCAAGAGTGCATTATGCACTCTTGCTAGTACTAAGTACGTAAAGATTAGTGACAGTTAGCTGGATTCGCGGCCGCATCACCTGACGTGTTGAGGAACACATCAAGCGAATACATGTACATTTAATTCGCATCGGCGGGCCACCACTTCGCCCAATATAATTATTAATCCTCATTGTCGAATGCAGACCTCACAAGTGAGTCAGGGGAGAGGGTCTCTCAACAACCGGTTAACCGGGCGTGTAAAGACCCTATAACCCCATAAACCGCATCTTTGTTACTCTCAGTCTCACACCAAGCAAGTGGGTAAATGTACCCACTTCACGAAGTCTGACGTCACAGCTTCTTGACAACCGTAAACGCGTAGTTACTTGGCCAAGTGGTGACAAACAAAAGTCGCGTCACCTGCACTTGTCGTGTTTCCAGTGGCTGCAGCATGCAGTGAACACAGCTACAGCATGGTTTTGACTGAGTAGCGCTATAGCGCGCGAGCAAGACTATTAATTTCTATTTCAAATACTTATTATCAGTGGGACCATTCTCATTAGGTTAGGCCTGTTTTGGAACTCCACTTTAAACAAAGCCAAACAACAACAACAACAACAACAACAACAACAACAACAACAACAACAACAACAACAACAACAACAACAAATAAACTGCTTGGTGGGTAAGTACGTGGCGCCTACAAAAGCCGATCGCCTGAAACCATAAAGTAGCGGCAATTAAGCGCAATGAACAGAAAGCTCTCGACCCCGCGTAGGATCTAAGAGGGCATGCAGCCGTGCCTACGTCATCACTCAATGATCACGTACTAGACACCAGTCCTTAGTGACTTGTCAATGACTATGGGATGATGTAACCATGGCAACTACCCACGCCGACTATAGGGCTTGAAAGTGATGACGTCAAAACGGCCAGGGAGTAGTAAGTTGACATCAGATTTCTATTTTTGGATCCACTAAGGTGTGACTTTGCTATTGCCTAAGTATGTGGGTGCATAGCAACCCACTCATGTCGCATGCAGGTGTGACTTTTATTTCGCCACCAGCTGTAACCCCGCCCACAGTAGCCAAATCAGTCAGTTTCACTGGCTACATCACCATGCTGTGGGTAAGACCGCTTGAAATGTGCTTGGATCCATACAAAAACTGGATCCAAGTGGATCCAGTTTTTGAATTTTTGAAATTGTTGCTATGCTGTGACGTAGCACTTTCAAGCCCTATTCTGCTGATCATTACATTAACAGTGTGTGCGATCTCTGCTGGATAATTGTTAGCCTCTCTGCAGACCAGAACATATTCCCGCGCCACTGTTGTATTGCTACTAGCGCAGACTCAGTAGGTCATTTTATCGGCCACCCATGGCCATGCCACTGGAAAATCGTGCATTAAGGTGGCAGTTCCCCTTTTCCGTATACTACACTCTTTGGACCAGAAGTCATGAACAGCTAGGAATATCCAAACCAAACTTGGCAGTGATGTTGAGGGTGTTCATACCTAGGTTCAGAATCATTTTTCACACATCTCACATATCTTGAAGTGCCGAACTTGCTCTCAGCCAAAATGCGTTCATATCGCACGTACAGGGCAAGGATTGAGCCAAAAGAGAACAGAGGCTAATGGTACCCAGCAGTATTAATTTGCTCAGAACTCATGCAGACTGACAGCTCGAGGTGCTAAACTAGACTAAACCTTGCAAACATATGTACAGTGGAGCATTGTGATTTTCAATTTTACAGATCAGAAACGCGATGTTTACAGATAATTCAGAGGCATGCCAGTTGGAAGAACCTCGCTGGGATATTGACAGTTCTGTTTAGTTTAGCACCTAGCAAATTTCACGTGAATAATGCCCAAGATTATGATTCTATGACAAGTAAGCCCTGAGATATGTTGGCTCAAGCTTGTCGGAGTCCATGAAAAAGAGGGTCAAATTCAGGAAAAAGTACACTCCAGTTTCACCTTTCAAAAGCCACCAGCAGCATATGTTTCTTCTTCCTTGTGCTGTGCTTGATCCAGAAACCCTTTCTTCATTGCTCTGCAATGCTTCCTTGCCTTTTGCTCCTCTTCTGACGACTTTCTACGCTTGTGGTACAGTTTTCCTCTTGAAAGACACCTAGATTTCTCTCCAACGACGGACTAACAGTGCACCCCATACGCTGTACTACTTCGGCAAGCTCACTGTGATCTTCATTGAACACGATCACTGCCAGGAACACAGCAGTCTCAACAGTTATGGAGCTACAGAACGATTCCTTTGGACAGAGATGTCAAATAGTGCCATTGAGTGCTTCATTGGCATTCTGTGTGGCACGGCGAACACAGCCCTGTAGGAGGGATTTGTCGGCAAGATGGACATATACAGGTTTAATTTCTTCAAAGACTGCAACAGGGATAGTGTTGTTTGACGATGAAGAAACTGCCACAGAAACATTGCCATATCCACACTTCTATTGCTGCCACCTGCACCCTGAGTCCTTCTGGGCAGAACTGATTGCATTTCTCGGCATCCTTGGACTGTACGTTGTGGCAAACAGATGCCCAAATAACACGGGCCATCGCTGTGACGAAGCCTGCAATCCTGCAGATAGCATTTCCAAAATAGTTCCGTAGGGAGTCTCCTTCCTTGTGCAGAAAGTACAATAGCGGGTCAACACTTCCACGTCCACAAAATGTGTGTGTCTCCCAAGCAATCACAGTCTGCATGCCATATAAGGAGCTGTATCCTCGTCGCATCCATGTTCCGTCCGCTGCGACGGCGATTTCGGCTGGCGATTCCTCCCCGGCTGCAACTCGGTGTGTGAACCCAACTTCAGCAGCATTATTCATGCTCAAACTTGCAGTAGCTTTAGCAGCTTGGTGAAGATTCTTCACGTGGCGCTGGTAGTTCTTCTTTGCAACCGGCGCTGGCAAATCGAGGAATGCACACAATTTCCGGAAATCCTCGCGGCCTCGTTCAAGCAGGCGCATAGCCAGTACGCTCTTTCTATTCAATTCAAAATAACTGGATGTCTTTCCCACTGCGGGCGGTGAAGCAACAGCAGTGCAGTAGTTGCATGCAACTTCAATTATGGAGACTAGGCCAGCTCTTACATTTTCTGCAAACTGCTGATGTGGACAATAAATTCTGTAATTAAATTTAATTTCTGCAAACTAAAATTCCGCTTGTCAGAATCCAGGACTTCATCACTCTCCTCACTCGAGTCTTCATTGGAGTCACCAGCGCTCTCGGTATCCTCATCTGCAAGTAAGTTCAGATCGCCAGCCAAGGGTTCACAGCTACGAGACGTGTCAGGTACTCCCAATTGCTCAGAGTCACATTCAGTTTGAGCACGAGATGCAGACTCGTTTTCTTTCTCCAGATCTCTGCGCTTGGGGCTCTGGAACTGGTTCCCGTAGAAAACACGCTTCTTGGCTCTGTAGTTAGCGGACTATCTCCTCTTATTGCCAATGACCAGAAGACAAAAGCTACAGAGAACAGCGGCCACGCCAATTTCCAAATTTTTCTGTACTTCCTTTGACGCGGATTTGCATTTTTTTTGTTCGTGCTGACAGTGACACCGTACCAGTGCTGACCTGCTGACTGTACTGCAGAGCTGAGTAGATGTACGGGTCGGTACGGGGTACAACTAAAAGCCAACACGGCACACACACACAAATAGCTGGCGGTCTTGGCACCCTCCGCGATCCACGCAGTGAACCGGAACGAAGATTGATTGCGCTTGCGAACTGCATTCAAAGTGGAGATCAGCTGATTTTTTACAAATTCGCAGTGGGAGTTGGTTTGAATTTTTAAAATTTCCCAACCGTCGTGTTGTTTACCGCATAAAAAATTACACCAGCGGAAAGTTCATCACTTTAGGAGGAAAATGAGCCGGATATGGCCTCATTCTGACAACTTTCATTTTTTGGTCCTTTTTTTGGACCCAAAAGGGGATCTGCCACCTTAAAGGGGAAGTGCATCGATTTTTTCGAGTATGGTCCAGAAGAAAGACAATTTGATATCGGTTCGAATGGCATTCATACCATAAGCCAAACTTGCCAAACTGCACTGCACGCTTAGTACTCTACTTTCTTTCACTTTGTTTGGTGGCTCGCCAAAATTCTTAAATTATCACCTAGCCGTTAGAAAATTAATGTTAGCAGCTTGTGATTGGATTTCTCACCTGCCATTTTCTTGGAACCCCTGGCACTGTGGACTGTTGCTGGAGAATTGTAACTTCTCATTCTCACACTTTGCCCGTAATCTTGCGCCCATGTTTTTTTTTGGTAGTATAAATCTGACCATCTCCACCTGATATCATCCTATTCAATATCACCTTCTCTGATGAGCCTTATGAAGGCGGAACAGCTGTCAGGAGGAATTGCAGTATCTACCTGCAACCCTTCCTTGGTTGGTGTGTGTAATGGCTACCGAGGGTAGCAGTGAGTCGGCTGTGAGAGCGCATGGAGGAGAGGAGAGGAAGAGTTCTTTAAATTGTATTGGCCGAATAGTACCGTTCACCATTTGAAATAAGTACTAGTATTGCATTATCTAATACTAGGATCCAGCGGATAATGCTCCGAAAATGTTCGTATAATGCTAATCATCATGCTCCAAAAACTGCCTTGTAATGCTAATTATAATGCTTCAACAAGGGCTATAATGCTCTTGGTTTGGAACAAAAATGGAAGAAAGGCTGCACATTGTCAAACTTCCAGGAAAGGACGTATTTAGTCGATCTGCCTCTGACGCTGCTACACTTCTTAGCACTATAAGACATGATCACGTCTCCATTGGCTGCTCTCCATTGCAACTTTGATGCAGGGCTGTGGCTCCGTAGTGGGTGTATCAAATCCTTTCCCTTGCTTATCCGTGTAGTGAGAGGTGAAACCATTATTGCTGGTGATCATTTGGATGCGGGAAGCATATCAGTAGAAGTAGTATTCCTGCCTGCAGACAAGCTGTCACTGCTTCCACTCTGTGAAAAATGTCTTCATCTGAAACAGCTCACGTGAGGCCAGTGGAGAGACGATCTCAGATCGAGATCCCTCCCATTTGCGGAAATCCTGAAAACACTTGGTCAGAAGTTATTTCGCCGCTCTACATCCTCTGCTTGCGCTGTCTTCTTCTCCTGAGGTTGCAAATGGTTGGCCACAATACTCTTCTTTTCTGATAGCACCTGACTGTAGGCCTTGCATTCAAATCGTCCACGACGAACTGTACGTGCTTCACCAGGAAAGTTAGACACGCGCTCCTGAGCACTCAAATCGACTTGGTACTGCGTCCATGAGAAATTCTAGTTCTTTTCGAGCCTGCTGACCTGGACTCGGCAAAGGCAGTTATTTCGAACACGCTCTTTCTGTTTATAGCCGCTCCTTCATCCAGGTCCAAATTAAATCTATCGATACATCAGTGTTTTCTTCAGTATCGTTAGAGATGCTATGGGCAGAGCCTATGGCATAACAGGGAAACTCCTCTTCGTCTCTTTGATATTCACTTCGCGTACGTCTAGTCTCCTCCATGGCTCTCCATGCTTTCTAAAGAAGAACTGCTCGTAAATCATCGTTACGGGTTTTGTGTAACAGCCTCAGTTGCACGTTGGGCATGCTACATCACCTGTACATTTACCTGACTGCATTGCAACATGAAGACTTTATGTAGCAATGGCATTACATGTATGTAGTCAGGTAAATGTAGCATTAGTGCTAAAGGTGTTCCATGTCTACAAATCACAAAGTCATGTGTCGGTACAATACACTGTGGCGTTGCACCTCATGGCTTTAGCCGATTGTTGCCAAAAACTTGATATTTCCCGACATTATCCACTATGAAACTCGTTATGCTGCTCAAACCTCACATAATGCTCGTCTTGTTCCTTTCTAATGCTCCATAATTCTTTGATGCTCAGATAGTCTCATAATGGCGAATATAATGCCGGCATTATCCGCTGAACCCTATCTAATACCATGCACATATACATGTACCTACATGTACATGTATATGCTAAGCCACAGAATACTGCAGTGTTGCCACAGTGTTGCCTATTTCCGCTGCTTTTCTGCTTGTCACAAGTTTTGGCATCATTATATGCACACGAACTGGCTCATTTTGAGTTGCGGTATCAGCAACATTTGAGCTTTTTCTGAAAAATTAATGTGGATGCGATTTCAGCAATTTCCACTAATTTTTTTGGTATGGTTGCGAAATACAGAAGTTGAGAAATATTTTGGCATCTTTGGGAAATGGCTACCCAGTTGCCCTGCAACTAACTTTACTTACTGCATATTGTACTCGTCTCTTGATACTGCGTGTATTGCACAGTGTCCGCGAGGAATATTTTTCATAATCCCCGCGGCGCTGCGCGCCTTGGGGATTTGAAAAATAATCCCCTCGGAACCGTGCAATATCCTATATATACTGTACAATGTAGTCCATGATTGGCCAGGGTCAGGGAGGGGACCCCGCTCGGGGGTGTGTCATAATAATTGACTACTTTAACAGTGTGGTGACGTTTCGTGCCCCCGCAATCGATTAGAGAAGGCACTTCTTGGCTGCTTTCGATCTGCGTAGACATGGTAGAAGTAGCTAGTTAGTGCTTGTACCGTACTTGTAATCATTCTGGTCTTTGATACAGTGCTATGACCTACGTTCTTCTCTGTGTGATGATTGAACAAGGGAGCGGTCTCTGCTAGCCATTTTTATTGCCAATCGGGCTCAGCACTCGGAGTCAGCAGGTGATTACTTCTTATTGGCAGCATAATTACGTCACTGGCAAATCGTGCATGAAGGTCTGCATGTACAGCCAGCGGGTTGTAGCTTGATCTACGTGTTCGTAGCGTGTATACTACGAACAGTCGAACATTTCTCAGTCATTCGAGAGAATACATGGTAGGGACAAGGTGTGAGTTTACCCAAGTTCCATTGCGTTTGAAATAGGAGCCCAACAAGAACAAGAGTAGGTTGTGTTTCAGATTGTTGTGTTCACAGCGATAGTGAAGTCGGTTAGGTTTGCAGAATGTCGGCGACTGGTCCCATTGAGAACGCTCGCGAGGACTCGGCAAGTTGTGCAGGCAGGAGGAAGAAGCCATATGGAGAACGTCCACAACCCGAAAATGGAGAAGACGAATTGCAACTGTTGGTATCCTCGCCAGCGCTGCCCAAGTTACCGGATGAAGTATGGGCACTGATATTCAGGGAGTTACCGGATGGATGGTATCACAGTCATCGCCTAGCAACCGTCTGCCAGCAATTCGCGAGGGTCGCTGCTGACTGGAAAGGTAGGGTATGTGAGACAACGTCTTTCGATTTCCGCCATGGATCTAGGAGAATCATGAAAAAGAGATTCATTGATATGGCTCGCAAATGTGGAAATCACGTAAAAGAGTTGGTACTGATGGGAGGGAACTTCGTGACATCAAGACCAAGAATCTCAACAAATGCTGTAGTTAATTAGAGGTTTGAAATTTATGCCTAACCTCGCCGTGCTTGACTTCAGCATGTGTCTCATGGGAAGCGATCTCACAATCCTGGGCGCAATACTTGAATTTGAGAATTTACGAGATGTTCGAGTCACTGTTGCCGCGAGGAAATTTCATTATGTGCACGATTACTCATCTCATTTTACTGAGGCGGGCATGAATACACTGGAGGAATTAGGAGCAAAGATGTCCCTGCATCTGACAATCGTCGGATGGTATTGGATAGATACTGGTTTAAACGAGATACTGCACCGACTTCAAGCCAGGTCGGTAAATTTGAAAAGCCTGCAGATTGCCCGGCGTCGTGTTGTCTTCGCCACAGCGCTGTGCGGTACAACTCTAGCTAACGCAGGCCTGATGGCGGACCACCATTCACGTTTTCCATTGTACTGTTCAATAGAGTGCGAACTGATTTCAGCTAGTTTACCATGTCTTCAACGCTTAGTCCTGAAAGATCTCTATGTCACAGCAGAGCGATTTCTAGAAATCCTGAAAAACAATCCACAGATCACGCAGCTGAGCGTTTGTGTTAAAATAGACGAAATGGATTTTGCTGAAGATATGTACAATGCTGAGTTCATTGAGAAGTTCTCTGGACTCGAGAACAAGTTCACGGATCTGGACATATCTGGCTGGCAAACAGCAGCACCATGCGATGTGTTAGTGAAAATGGCAGCAAGCTTCAAGTCGCTGCGACAATTCTCCTACCAGTTTCGGACTCAGCAAGCACTCCTTGACGCAGGATATGTCAGAGATGGAAATGAGCATAGTGCTCAGATGCTGGTTTCTGCCTGTCCCAATTTGTCAAGCCTAACTATTGGTGGTGCCATTGGTGTGCCAGGCCTAACTGGTGACCCTTGGCGTACCGACTCCCAGAGTGGCTGGATTGTGCTTCCTGAGAACTTTGGTGAGTTGGCCACGCTGGGAAAGCTTTCAAAGCTGCAATCGCTGTCACTACGTGGTATGTCGTTGAAGTCCGCCGCAGACCTCGATTCACTTGCATCACTTTGTCCACAACTGGAGTGCTTGCATCTCAGTACCATCAACAATGAACATTGCCCGAACATCTTAGAATTGGGCGCTGTCATCGGAAAGCTCCCAAACCTGAAGGCGCTGACTATTGACCACCCAAATGTTGAGCTGCATAGCTTTCTTGAAAGTTGTGGGAAACTTACTCAGTTGGAGCATTTCAGCTTCCGAACGGAAGAAACCATCTCCGATCTTACGCTTATCCATCTCTTTGAATCCAGTTCATCTCCGCTTAATTTCGTCCACATCGTCTGCGTTGGGACGGCGATAGGACTAGAGGAGCTAATCCAACGCCTGAGTGCAATTCGTCCTAACAGCAGGTTGTTTGTGAAACGTAGTTTTACCAATTATTATGGAGACAGTGCACATAAGGGATTTAGGACGGTCAGATATTAAACCACATTATTCTTTTAATTTTGGTTTGTGACACGATGTCTGCAACTTTCGCCTCAGCTTGCTCATGACTTTGTCTTATGTCTGTTAGTGCTGCATCACACCGCTGTCTCTCTCGTGGAATTTAGCGATCTAGAGATTTATATCTTTCAATTGACACAGTAGCCACATCAGGACCAGACCAAGCGAAGGGTAGCACAGGTCCACCAACGACCTGTTTTTAGTATTTAAAGCGATCCTAAACTTGGTTAGGTGAACAGTTATACCGAGCAATGTGTGCAGTGATACTGGCTTGCTAATCATGGTTTCATTCCGTGATTTAAAGTAGCTGTGTCTAGATTTACTATGCATATTGTTATACAGTGTATGTTCATGTTGGTGATATCCTGCACTGGCATAGTGCTTTCCTAATTTACTCACATACACTATGTCGCCATGTGCTGTTTCTCACTTTCACCTTTTCCTTTCGTCGCTTTGCTCGGCTTTACTCTAGAATTAAAGTTCCAAACCACTGTCGCGTTAATCTAGCTGAATGCATTTCCGCTGTTCTTTCAGTTCGTCGCATTTGTTCTACCATACTTCTTTCCAGCTAATCAGTGAATCTGTTTTCATAAAAAAATTAATGATTGTTCCTGAAATATAGCGAACGGTGTTTGCCCCATGATGGTTTGTGGCTATCTTGTAAAAACAATTTTAAAACATACGCTGGAGGACTCGTTTTCTTGAAGTTATGTGAGGAAGAGAGCGAGAAAGAGAGAGAGAGAGGTATAATGAAAAGGAAAGGGGAACAGGGTACGGCTTGCCACATCCAGGATTCTGGCACGCAGACAATCCCACAGCCAGATACCTGAGATGAACGATTCGTCGACCGTGAAGAGGGGCACTGAACGACCTCTTCGCGGGAGTCGAATCCAGTGGCGTTAGTGATGGAGATCGCACTTTCCGTTTATCAGGAACTCGATCGATCGTTTGAGTTTGCGAAGCGTCCCCCTCCTCGGCTTCTTGCAACGTCCAGTACGCAGAATGAGAGGCCGCGTCGTGGGTGACGGATTACTCTCCCGCGTCTTCATCTCCACGACCCGTCGGCAGGAGAACCGAGCTATCCAAAAACCTCCAATGTCAAAACAAATCCGCAAATCCACTAGTGGCTGAGCTTCTTCCTCAAATCTTGTCTCGACTCGAGTTCGCGCTGCGAAGTCATGGTCAAACTATTTTCTGTGCATGATCGCGTCCCATTTTTCCACTCCGAAAGGCATTATTTTTCAGAAAAAAAATTCGGAAATCCAACATGGCGCTAACCGTCGCGAACCTCCTTTAAGGGGGCAGCCTACCCATAAATTTCATATGGCATTCAATTGACCGTAACTTTGGTGTTTCTCAGTGGATTTGAGTGAAATTTTGACCACACACTCCTGCCACTATGCTGGCCCTCAGGACATGATTTACAAGTTCTTGCGCCTCACTGACAGGCTTTCCAGGCCGGAAAAACTCAAATTTCCGGCATAGTGCCACGGTGTGCGAGCCACCCAGGAGTCAAACAAATGCATTTACATTTTTTCACATTTTCGTGCCCATTCTGTCCGTGCGCGGGACCCAAACCTAAAACAAGTCCAGAAGCAGCCATGGGTGGTGGGGTAGGGCCCCTCAACGTGGCCCTTGTTGTAAACCACCAGTTCTCAATTGGGAAAGGCCTTCGCGTTTATGGCATTGTATTCGTTGAAATGTTGTATTTCGACTCCGCCGTACCGCTGATGTTGCTGCATGGCATACGCTATATGCGTTGTGTGCGTTTTGCTGTATACGCTGTTATGTCCAGTTTTATATGCTTATGTTTTGCATGTACGCTGTTTCTGCATGCTATAAATAGCTGGTGTTATTAGTGTTCATTGTTAATTATCAGATGAAGTGAAATATACTGTGTAAAGGAAAACAGTTGTCCTCGTGCCGTGTGGTCGTACGATCCTGACAATTTAGAGAATCTTAGAGGGTTCATAACATTTGGCGACCACGCCAGGATAGGAGCGAGCATGGCAGAGGAACTATGGAACAATTTGGAAGCCAGCTTTATCGACAATGGAGAGCGGTTAGGATTAGAAGGCGAGTTGTTGAAGGTACATGTGGAGCAGAGGCTCCAACAGTACGCGGAGCGTGAGGAGCGCAGTGCCAGACGGCGAGAGGAGGCGCTCCGCACCGAGTTTGCCAAAACACTAAAGGAGATTAACGAGCGCATAGCCAATGCGCAGGAGGGTGAGGGTAAAGCCACGATGGGAGGTACAGAGGAATCTCCCAGTCACAGCGGTGGGCGTCAACCGGTGATGAAAATCCCCTCATATGATGGAACGCAGCCATTGGAGCGTTATCTTGACCTGTTCGAGGACATCTGTTCCAAGAACGAGTTCGAAGAAAGCGAATGGCTGCTGCGACTGCGCATCGCGCTAGCGGGTAGCAAAGCGGAGAGGATATGTATTGGATGCAATAATTACGAGGAAGCGAAGCGAGAGTTGCTCGCCTCGCTCGGAAAGACTCCGGATAAAGCGTGGAAGACATTGCTGACAGGCAAGCAGCGGTCAGATGAGTCGTTTCATCAATACGTTGTCCGTGTTTGCCGAGAGGTAGAGGTGTGGGCCACACTCGCTATGACAGAAGATGGCGAGGTGGACACCAAGTATAGCGCCGATATAGGAAAAATGTCCCCGGTGCTGCAAGCAATGGCAAAGCAGGTAATCTTGGAGCAATGCGGACCTGAGATGAAGACGTACCTGGTCGAACGGCAGTGCTACGGGATGTCACTGCGCCAGGTACAGGAGCACGGCGCGTCTTACCAGGTCGCGCACGGACGACAGGGTGATACTGCCAGGAAGCCAGTAGAACGATCGGTGCCAAGGCCCACGGCGTCGGCACAGTGCATGGCGATATCGGTCGCAGATGCAGAGAAGCAGCTAAAGACGCTGCCACTGGAAGGGAGAAAGGGTTTTCTGCAGCGAGAGAGACTCTGCTGGAACTGCCTTAAGTATGGCCATATGGCCAGAGAATGTCGGTCAGGCTCGAGATGCACGAAATGCCAGAGGAAACACCACCTGCTAATACATGAGGTGTTGGATAGAGCAGGTTACAGCCGGGAGAAACCGACTGAGATAGTTACGGAGAAGAATGTTGGGTCGTGCTGTCTACACTCGCCAAGTGTGCGGCTGATGACCGGAGTGGCACGAGGTGAGGGAAGAACTCGAAACGCGAAGGTTCGCGTGTTCCTGGACTCGGGTGCTGAGGCGTCATTCGTGACTGCAGCGTTGGTGTCAGCAATCGATGCAGAACACGTTGGGGTTGAAAATGTAGAGGTGAAGCCGTTCGGCGCGGAACCAACCCAACAGCGCATGGATAAGTACGCCATCACGATCCAGGGTAGCTCCGCTAGCATTCGGGTACGCGCGTTCGTGAAACCAACGCTTGAGATGGACCTGAAGTGCGCAAGTCCGCAGACCATTGCCCAGTGGCACAGTTGGGGAGTAGAGCTGAGTGACAAGCCTCAACAAGGGACATCAGACGAAATACATATGCTGATTGGTGCAGACTATATCAACGCGGTACTGCACAGCAAGAAGGAAGTTAATGGTGAGACGGTGTGGAACACAGAGATAGGTAATGTATTATCTGGTCCAGCGTCTGCACCAAGTCGAAACAGCCAGCCGGTGACCGTGTCATGTGTCACAGCCCACATTGAACAACTATGGCAGTTGGATGAACCTCCAGAACAACATCAGCACCTGCCATCTTTCCCGCTATGTCGCCAGGGCAGCGGGTACCAAGTGGGTCTCTTGTGGCGAAATGAGCGTCGCCCAACGGATAACTTTGCTCAAGCTAGAGTCATCGCAACGCGGCTTCTTGAAAAGCTGAAGAGGAATGGGAAGCGTGCGCTCTATGATGATGTGCTGATCAGGGAGTACCGCGAGCTTGGAGCAATTGAGCTGGAGCCATGTCAGAGCGATGCCGGGTACTATGTACCGCATCATGGTGTATTCCGCGAGAACGCTGCAACCACGAAGTTAAGAGTGGTGTTCAATGCCTCGGCGACGGCTCCAGATGGCAAGTCGTTGAACGACATGGTTGACCCTGGACCGTCGCTATTGCCGAGTCTCGCAGGTATGCTATTACGGTTCCGTGAATATAAGAGCGCGCTGCAAGCAGACATCCGAAAGGCTTTCTTCATGGTCGCGGTTAATCCCGAAGACCGTCCGTACCTGCGTTTCTTGTGGCCCGGTCGAAGCGACAGCGATGAACTGTTAACCTGGAGGCTAACGAAACTTCCATTTGGCGTAAACTGCTCGCCATACATGCTTACTGCGGTGATTCAGCATCACTTGAAGGAGCTACGGGCGTTGTCTGCACCCAAAGAGCGAGATCGTATTGATCTCTTGCTCACGAGTTTCTACGTTGACGATTTAGTCTCTAGTGTGTCAAATGCGTCGGAAGCCAAGGAGATGCAAGAGTTCAGCGTGCGTGTGCTTACGGATGCTGGCATGGAGTTACGCAATTGGCGAGGCAACGAAATCCCGTGCAATCCAGAGGCCGGAGATAAAGTCCTCGGTCTGAAATGGAAAACCAGTGATGACTTGCTCAGCATAGCAGCGCTAGGCGAGTCCGATAGGCCGTCTGTTTGGACCCGGCGATCCCTCCTCAAGTGTGTTGCATCAGTGTTTGATCCGCTAGGTCTAGCAGCACCGGCAGTTGTGCCGGGAAAGATACTGCTACAGCAAGCCTGGAAAGTCGGAGGCGACTGGGATGATAAGTTGCCTGATGGCATCGCAGGCGCATGTGCGCAATGGTGGGGAGAGTTGGCCGAAGTGGTGAGCATTGACATACCACGTTGGATTTGCTGCAATCTTGACACGCCGATTGCGCTTCATGCCTTCGCCGATGCCAGTGAGAAAGCGTTTGGATGTTGTTTGTATGCAGTCGTCAATGGACAGTCGCACTTGGTATTTGCCAAGGCCAAAGTGTCACCTGTGTCTCCGCCCACGTTAGCCCGCCTTGAGTTACAAGCAGTATGTTTAGCGGCTCGCTACGCTGAGTTTGTGGTGAAGGAGCTGCGTGTTACCGTCACGCAAGTCTATGGCTGGACTGACAGTCTCACTACCGTTCATTGGATCAGTAATCCATCGTACAAATGGAAAACATTTGTGGCTAACCGCGTCAGTCAAGTCCAAGAGATATCGAAGAAGGTCGGCATTGTGTGGAACCATTGCCCGGGCCTTCACAACCCAGCAGATTTACCGTCGCGTGGGAGTAGTGCACAGCAGATCCGTAGTCCGTTCTGGAGGGGCGGACCAACCTGGATCACGGAGCCCAATGACTGGCCCACCGCATCCTCAACCGCAGCTACAGATGAGTCCAGTGTAGAAGTACGAGTGTCAGCCACCACCTGTAGTCGAGAATCTGATAAGGAATGGTGGCTCCGATTCAGTAAATGGTCGAGGGCACAGGGCATGGTGACTCGGATGTTGCAGTGGAAGCACACTGAGCCTCGTGCTGAACTCTATTTTGCAGCAGACAACGTATTGTACCGCATCGTTCAAGCCGCATGTTTCGCTGAGGATCTTGAGCCGATCAAGCAAGGTCAACCAGTGAAGCCCGGGTCGAAGGTGTATCAGCTTGCACCGTTTCTGGATGAGCATGGAGTGCTCAGAGCCGGGGGACGACTTCAGCACAGCGAGTTGGCGTATGGAGCCAAGCACCCAGTCCTGTTAGGCAAACATCATCTGACCGATTTGCTGTTGGAGAAAATGCATGTTGAAAGGATGCACCAAGGTGTAGAAGGAGTCTTGTCGTTTATCCGTCAGAAATTCTGGATTATCGGTGGTCGACGAGCGCTACGCAACATTACTCAGCGATGTGTTACATGCCGCCGCTACAAGGCTAAGGCTGCCTCAGAAGTCTGCCCGCCGCTGCCAGAAGACCGAGTTGTTCACGAGAGGCCGTTCGCAACTACCGGCATCGACTATGCTGGTCCGTTGTACGTGCGCCGTGGTGAGTCATCTCCGAAGGTATGGATTGTAATGTTCTCCCGACGTCCTTAGTATGTGTCGAGAGCACACCAAAATACCAAGTCAACACGGTCTCGTTGTGAGGCAAAGAACCCTTTTCATTTTCAGTGCAAGAACACAAATAGTCGTGAAAGACACATCATACAGCAAGACAGCCGCGGGTACTCCATATCTGGATCTAGTAGAGTACTAGAGGGTACACTACGGTGCATGAGACATCTATAAAGAGAAGAGTACAAATAAGAGAAACAAGCATGCACAATGGGTACACACACACATACAAGATAACACTACATCTCCCCTTCTTCAAAAAGGAGAAAGAGCATAGCAGTGAAAGTTGGAAAGAGAAAGACAAGACGAGAAGACCAAATAATGCAAAACATTTATGTATAATCCTATCCCTCCCTTCCGCAAAAGAAGAAGAACACGCACATACACACATACGCATGAGAAAAGCGTAGAGAAGAGTAGAGCAACAGAGCAAGAGATGAAAGAGGTAATGGTGATGCGAGTTCAGTGGTAGATCAGAGCAAGAGTTCAGTCAGAGAAACCATAACGATCAGGAGGCATCACTGTACGACCACTACGAGTAATGGTTGTGCCTGCTGATGTTGTACTGGATGTAGGAACGGCTGAGTGTGTAGAAGAGGTTGTAGACGATGTGGTACTTGTTGTCGTAGGTTGTGGTGGACGCGGTGGTGTTGTATCTGGTGCTGAAGCTGCTTTCGGAACCTGCGCAACCGGAGGTGCGGACGGCAAAGCAACAATGTGTCGACGGTTGCGACGATATTCACCCGAGGGTGTAGACACAACATATGAGCGAATGGCGGGTTGACGGAGTACTGTACCAGTCTCATGGCGATCCGTGAGATAGACTGGTTGCTCAGCTTGTAGAGGCGGTAGAGAACGAGTACGGTGCCGATCGTTGTAGTTGCTGGTTTGCCGGGCCTTGAGAGCTGCATCGGCGGCGGCAAAGGCAGATGTCGAAATCATCTGAGGTTGCAGTTGCGAGCTGGACACGGGGACACGTGAACGGAGTTGTCTACCCATTAGGAGCTGTGCAGGACTGTAACCGGATTCCAGAGGAGTATTGCGATACGTGAGCAACGCACTGTACCAATCTGGAGAGGCAGTGAATAGATGCTTGACGGTTTTAACGGATCTTTCGGCGAGACCATTAGCCTGCGGATATAGCGGAGAACTGGTTACGTGCTGGAATGAGAACTCCTCGGCAAATCGACGGAACTCCTCAGACGCAAACTGTGGACCGTTGTCCGACATCAATGTCTCGGGAATACCGTGACGGGCAAAGATACTTTGCAGGTGCGTAATTACAGCCTTGGATGATGTTGACGTCAGCTGGACGACTTCGATGTAGCGAGAGTAGTAGTCTACCAGTAGGAGAAAGTCACGCGAACCAAAGTGGAACAGGTCAGCAGCTAGACGTTGCCATGGTAGATCAGGGAGTGTTGTTGGGATGAGCGGTTCAGCTGGTTGAGTGTGCATGCGGGCGCACGTCGAGCAATTTGCAACATACAGCTGAGTATCCGAATTGATGGAGGGCCACCAGACAGAGTTGCGGGCAAGACGGCGACACTTGGCTATGCCCTGGTGTCCAGTGTGGAGCCGTGACAGAATGTCGTCGCGATGAGATGCGGGAATGATCAACCTGTCGTTGTAGAGCAGCAGACCGTCATCGGTAAGTGTGATGTGTGCCCGGTGTTCTACGTATGGTCGAACATCAGAAGGAGCGTCGGATGAGTGTGGCCAGCCGTCAGCGCAGTAGCGAGCAAGCGACTCACACACTTGATCAGACTCTTGCCACTCGGCGATGTCATCGAGGCGTTTAGTTGTTGCAGGCAGACAATCAACGGCGTAGTCGACGAGCGCTGCTGTCTCAGCTGCGAGGAGATCAACATCTTGGCTGTCGGCTTGTTCTGATGAAACAGGTGCTCTGGAGAGAGCGTCAGCAATGGCGAGATCCTTGCCTGGCACGTGAACAATGCGGAAATTGAAACGAAGGAGCCTCAGACGGAAACGGACAATTCTAGGCGGTAGGTCGTCTAGAGCACGGCTGCCTAGAAGCGGGATGAGCGGCTTGTGGTCGGTCTGGATCGTAAACGGCTTGCCAAGTACGAAATGTTCGAAACGATCGCATGCCCAGGTAGAAGCAAGAGCCTCTTTCTCGATTTGAGAATAGCGGGTCTCAGCTGGTGTCAGAGAACGGGACTGATATGCAACTGGACGAATGGAGCCGTCAGACTGCACCTGGAGGAGGACTGCTCCCAGGCCGAATGATGAGGCGTCTGCAGATATGATCGTATCCAGGGTAGTCGAGTACATCGCCAGTACTGGATGCGAACTGAGGGCTGACTTGATCGCGTCGAATGCTGCTTGGTGCTCCTCGGTCCAGGACCATTCCTGGCCTTTGACCAGGAGAGCACGCAGTGGCTGGGACATCGTTGCCAGATCAGGTACAAACTTTCCCAGCTGATTCGCCATGCCAAGGAAACGACGTACTGCTGGGACATCCGTGCAGGGTTTCAGCTCCTGAACGCCGCGCACTTTCTGGGGATCAGGGTGGATGCCGTTGTCGTCGAGGATGTGCCCCAGGAACTTGACTGAACGTTGGTGGAAAGCACACTTGTCTGGGTTGAGTGTGATTCCGGCTGATGAGAGACGCTGCAGGACTGCATGCAGATTCTTCTCCTCCTCGTGTTCGTCGTCACCGAAGGTTAGAACGTCGTCAATCATGCAGATTGTGCCTGGCAGGTCGCTCAGCAGGTCAGACATCTGCTTCTGGAAGTACTCAGGTGCAGAGGAGATGCCAAACGGGAGTCGTCGAAAGCAGAAACGACCGATGGGCGTAATGAATGTTGTTAGCAGTTGAGATTCCAGCGACAAGGGGATCTGGTGAAAGCCCTTGTTCGCGTCCAGCTTCGAGAAGACCTTGGCTGTGCCGAGGCGAGCAAGCAGGTGATCGGTTGTTGGCATGATGTGACGTTCCCGTCGGATAGCCTGGTTGAGTCGGGTAAAGTCGCCACAGATGCGCACGTTACCGTTGGGTTTAGGAACCACTACCATACCGGCACACCAATCGGTTGGCTCAGTTACCTTGCGAATGACACCACTCTGTTCGAGGGCCTGCAGTTCTTCGATAACTTTGGCTTCCATCGGTAGAGAGATACGGCGTGGTGTAGGCAGAGAGTAAGGCTGTGCATTATCGACCAGCCGAATCGTGTGCTCGCTGCCAAACGAACCAACTCCCGCAAAGAGCTCAGGGTACTGCGATTTGACGGAGGACTGCTCAGACGTACCGGTAGTTGCGCTGAGCAAATCTGCTGGCGGACTGAAGATATGTAGGGCTTCGATTGCTGGCCGGCCGAGCAGAGGTGTTTTCAGGTGCGGTACCACGTACACTGTTGTGTCTACTGCAAAGTCGGAAAATGCAGAACGGCAGATACTGAGTGTGACGCGGCCTGAAACAGCTAGAGTTGCGTTGTCTGGACCTTTCAGCGTACGGTCGGATTCCTGGAGGCTGAGCTGATGGTGAGCAGATATGTCGTCATATAAGCTGGCTGGGATGGCAGTTACGTCTGCACCAGTGTCGACCTTCATTGTAACTGGCACTGACTGCAGCAGCATGGGCATAGACCACCCAGTATCAGCGGACAATGCACCTAGGTAGGCTGGAGGATAGTGCCACTGGTCAGCAGACTGTAATGGACCAGAGCTAGCAGCAGAGGACTGCAGACTATGCATGTGACTGGTGTTGGAGGCAGACTGAGAGCTACTAGTGTGCTTCTGCATACAAACAACAGCAAAGTGTCCAATCTTGCCGCAAAATGAACACTTGGCCTGAAGAGCTGGGCATTGAGTGCGTGCATGGCGTTCCTTACCACACCAGTGACAGGTACTGGATTGATCAACGCCAGAGCTGTGCCTGGGTGCAGACTGACTTGAGCGAGGATGACCACTGTAACTGTGTGTACTGCGGGGCTGTGAAGCATGACCAGTTGAATCGTGGTTGTACTGGGCCGGATGTTTCACACCTTGGTGAGATTGTGGTCGCATGCTAAGTGCATTCAGCTCCAGTGCACAGGTACACGACTCACATGCAGAGTGATGCTGCTGTTCGAAAGCGTGGACTTGGTGAAGAGTTGCACCAGCTGACGAACCATGACGGACAGTGGACTGTTGTGTTCGTACAGTCTCTTTCTGGCGAGCTTGTGCCAGAGCTTTGTCCAGTGTAAGAGATGGGTCCAGTTGCATGTTCTGGGACAGGGCAGTGTCTGCAACTCCTGCAACAAGGCGATCACGGATCATCTCGTCGTGGAGCTGCTTGAAGCTGCAACGTTCTGCCAAACGAAACAAATCAGTTATGTAGCCATCAATCGACTCTCCGGGCTGTTGGGACCTCTGGTGGAATTTCGCACGCTCGTACACCAGATTGCGTTTCCTGCCATAATGGTCTGCAAATTTCTGGAATACGATGTCGTAGTTGTCCGCATCCTGGTCTGATAAATGGAAACTCAGTAGGAGGTCGTCAGCCTCGTCGCCCATCGAATATAACAAAGAGTTTACTTGCACGGACTGTGCCTGCATATGAAGACCCGAGGCGAGCCTGTATCTCGTAAATCGCTTGCTCCACTTCTCCCACACATCAGCGGACTTGAAGTCGAATGGGGCTGGAGGAGCTACCTGGGTAAGGTGGATCATCGACGGAACCTGGGGTGCCACGGGACCCAGAGATGATACCGTGGGGAGGGATAGCCCAGCCGCGGAGGAAACGACAGAGGGTGCAGCTTGACCAACACTCGAGACAGTGACTGCTCCTGACGAGCAACCTTTTCATTTTCAGTGCAAGAACACAAATAGTCGTGAAAGACACATCATACAGCAAGACAGCCGCGGGTACTCCATATCTGGATCTAGTAGAGTACTAGAGGGTACACTACGGTGCATGAGACATCTATAAAGAGAAGAGTACAAATAAGAGAAACAAGCATGCACAATGGGTACACACACACATACAAGATAACACTACATGGATAGCATTGTTTGTGTGTGCTACCACCAGAGCAGTTCACTTGGAGGTGGTCGATAGTTTAAGTACCGAGTCATTCTTGATGGCATTTCGGAAGTTTGTCGCGAGACGTAGTTTGCCGTCTCGGATCAGGTCTGACAACGCTACAACGTTCAAGGCGGCATCTGACAAACTGAGTGTGCCATGGATGTTCAATCCTCCAGCTGCACCATGGCATGGAGGCTTCTATGAGCGAATGGTTGGTACAGTGAAGAGTGCCTTGAAAAAGGTAATGGGAACAGCGTTTCTGAAGGTTCAGGAGCTTGAGACCATCTTGTATGAGGTTGAAGCAGTGGTGAACTCATCTGCTTCACTACCTCTCTCTCTCTCTCTCTCTCTCTCTCTCTCTCTCTCTCTCTCTCTCTCTCTCTCTCTCTCTCTCTCTCTCTCTCTCTCTCTCTCTCTCTCTCTCTCTCTCTCTCTCTCACTCACTCACTCCTTTCTTCCCGGTTGCCGTGCTTGTGACTTTTTTTCCCCTGCTGCCGTGCTCATATTAGTTATCTAACTACAGCTGTATCTTCTTCTTGGTTCTGTTTGTCCGCTTATTATTATATTTTCTTTTCTCTTATTATCAGTGGGACCATTGTCATTAGGTTTAGGCCTGTTTTGGAACTCCACTTTAAATAAAGCCAAACAACAACAACAACAACAACAACAGGAGCTTGAGACCATCTTGTATGAGGTTGAAGCAGTGGTGAATAGTCGTCCGTTAACTTATGTGTCTGATAGCCTGGATGAGCCACCAGTAACCCCTGCAATGATGATGGGTAACATTTGGATGTCGTCAGCGAAGCCAGCAGGTACCCCGGACGCTACGCATATGTCAGCGAGATTGCGTTACCTCAGTCAGACAATGAAGCATGTCAAGAATCGTTGGGAGGTGGAGTACCTAAGTCAGCTGAACAAGCACCAACAGACCATGTCGCGCCCTTTAGCTGTGGGTGATGTTGTCTTTGTTCTCGATGATACCAAGCGCAAACAGTTCTGGCGTTTGGGACGGATCATCGAGTTATTCCCTGGTCGAGATGGCAAGCGTCGTGTTGCCAAGGTTAAGTTGAGTACCAGTACCCTGTTGAGGCCGATCCAAAGGTTAGTGCCATTAGAAGTATCGTCACAGGACGTGGCTCCTGGGCTTGCCGATACCGCTCAACCTGCTATCGTCCCTCAGCAGCCAGCGTATGAACCGCCAGCACCGTTACCACCACCACGGCAGCAGGAGATGACGCGTTCTGGGCGCGTAGTCAGAGCCCCGGATCGTTTTTGACTTGTGTGCATTGTTGTACGGCGGTGAGAAGCCCTTTGGTGGGGAGAATGTTGTAAACCACCAGTTCTCAATTGGGAAAGGCCTTCGCGTTTATGGCATTGTATTCGTTGAAATGTTGTATTTCGACTCCGCCGTACCGCTGATGTTGCTGCATGGCATACGCTATATGCGTTGTGTGCGTTTTGCTGTATACGCTGTTATGTCCAGTTTTATATGCTTATGTTTTGCATGTACGCTGTTTCTGCATGCTATAAATAGCTGGTGTTATTAGTGTTCATTGTTAATTATCAGATGAAGTGAAATATACTGTGTAAAGGAAAACAGTTGTCCTCGTGCCGTGTGGTCGTACGATCCTGACAATTTAGAGAATCTTAGAGGGTTCATAACAGCCCTGGAATCTGTCACAACGGAACGAGTGGGCGTTCTCTCGCGGACTCCCACAGACCCAAGTCAATTTTTGAATTTTTTAGGTTTAGGGTGTGCTACGAGGTCGTACCTTTGATACAACATCCAGTGCTGGGACCTCCACAGCAAGCCATTTCCACAGCGCTGCACACCAAATCCAGGATGCCCTCAGAAACCGGCAAAGACTGCCACTCACGTTTCACTACTGCCTAGTACTGAATCCTACCTGACTTCTTGACACGACTCAAACTTGCCAAAGTCACTAAATCAACGTCAACTACAATAATCAAGCCACATATCTGCAACGTCACGAGGGTGCTGGCAAAAGTCCTGCTGCACGGCGGCGGGCTTCGCCCGCCGCCGTGCAGCCCAATACGTGGTTTTTTAACGTGATTTTTTGGACTTTTTTGGACTTGGGGCAAAATTCTGCACACTTTCGCGTGTTTCCATAATACGACAAGTTGCGCACGGTCTGCTCACATTCAAATACAGTGCTGCCAACAAATGACAGCATGCAACAAAAAAATCTTTCCTTGCAAGGGCACATTTTCGGCCATAACTCTTGAACGGCTGGTCAGATAGGGACACAATTTTCAGAGAATTTGCAGCTATTCATGCTCTTTTAACTGACGTAGCACTCAATATGAATTTACAAATTCGATTTTTCAGCGAATTTTTGGGTAGTCTGCCGCCTTAACTGAGTATAACCCCATAAGCCGCATCCTTGTCACACCAAGCAAGTGGGTACCCAGTTCACGAAGTCTGACGTCACAGCTTCTTGAAAACGCGTATTTACTTGGCCAAGTGGTAAAGTAGCGGACCTTTAGCACCACGTTTACAACGTAGGCCTTTTGATGTACTTGATTACGTCGATGGGGGTGCGCGATACGTGTTTTGCATACTTGGCTAGCCTTTAGCGAGATGTGATTATGGATCGACGTCGTTGCCACAGGAACAGAGCTCGAGCAGAATGGCGCGCGTGATTTCAAAGTTCCTCGCGGGAAATGTGGATGAAAAGACTGTTTTTTTAGTAAACTACATGATTGTACTGTACTTCGCAAATTAGTCCGAGTCACCAGCAAATGAGTTCTATCTCGAAGTGTACGGATGGTTACCGGCTTCCATTTGGCGTGGTATATAGTTGCCAAATTCAGGAGTACAGTGTTCCAGGCCCGCGAGCCACGAGAGAAGGGCTTTTCGCTCGACGCTGCCATTACTTCTTTCAACAAATTGATGACTGTCCTCCTTGGCTCCAAAACGAAATTTCTGGCACACAGCCTTAGTCAGCGTGTCCTCGGCAGCCATACCGAAACACAAAACAAAGATAGCAAAGAATAAAATTGCGCCTCTCGATCGATCGTACCTAGTACCTCGTCGGTTGAATAACAAAAACTACAACATCAAAACATCGATGTGTTTTTTGAACTCTTGACCTCTTGGTGCAAGTGCAAAGGCAAATTCCTACGTCCCGTCACAACGTACAAAAGGCCTTTTCTACGTCGAAAACGTTGCCTGATGAACGTACATCCTACGTCGCGACGTGACCCCGAACCCGGACAAGGCCCTACGTCAGGCTTACGTCGTAAACGACGTGGTGCTAAAGGTCCCTAATGAACAGAAACCTCTCGTCAGGCTCTCGACCCCGCGTAGGATGTAGGAGGGCATGCAGCCGTGCCTACGTCATCACTCAATGATCACGTACTAGACACCAGTCCTTAGTGACCTGTGCATGACTGTGGGATGATGTAACCATGGCAACTACCCACGCCGACTATTCTGCTGATCACTGCAGTGTGTGCGGTCTCTGTTGGATAATTGTTAGCCTCTCTACAAACCAGAACATCTTCCCGCGCCACTGTTGTATTGCCACTAGCGCAGACTCAGTAGGTGATTTTATCGGCCACCCATGGCCATGTCACCGGAAAATCGTCCATGATGGCATGAAGGTCTGCATGCACAACCAGCTGGTTGTAGCTGGTTCGACGTGTTCGTGCTCGCAGTATATTATACTAACAGTCGAACATTTCTCACTTATACTAGAGAATACACGGCAGGCGTTAGGTGGGAGGTTTCCCGAGAGCGGTTGCGTTCAAGAAGTAGGAGCTCAACAAGAACAAGGGTAGCTTGTATTTCAGGACCTTGTGTTAACAGAGATTGTGCAGGGCGTTAGGTTTGCAGAATGTCGGCGAGTGGTTCCAGTGACAACGTTGGAGAGGACTCGTCAAGAAACGGGCGCAGCGTCTCGGCCAGTGTATGCAGTGAACCGGGTGAGGTTTGCAGTCTGCCGGAAATTTCTAGTCAAGTAAGCGGTGAGGTTTTCAGTAGCACAGCAAGAGATACAGTTTGCAGTGTGGCAGTAATAGAATGCCATGAGAACACCACTCAAGACTCGGGAAGTTGTGCAGGCAGGAGGAAAAAGCCATATGAAGAACGTCCACAGCCCGACAATGGAGAAGACGGATTGCAACTGTTGGTATCCTCGCCAGCGCTGCCCAAGTTACCGGATGAAGTATGGGCACTGATATTCAGGGAGTTACCGGATGGATGGTATCACAGTCATCGCCTAGCAACCGTCTGTCAGCAATTCGCGAGGGTCGCTGCTGACTGGAAAGGTAGGATATGTGAGACAACGTCTTTCGATTTCCGCCATGGATCTGGGAGAATCATGAACAGGAGATTCATGGAAATGGCTCGCAAATGTGGACATCACGTGAAAGAGTTGGCACTGATGGGAGGGAACTTCATGAGATCAAGGCCAAGAATCTCAACAAACGCTGTAGTTAAAGGTTTGAAATTCATGCCTAACCTCGCGGTGCTTGACTTCAGCATGTGTTTCATGGGAAGCGATCTCACAATCCTGGATGCAATACTTGAATTTGAGAATTTACGAGATGTTCGAGTCACTGTTGCCGGGAGGCAGGGAATTTTTTTTCACGATTACTCATCTCATTTTACTGAGGCGGGCATGAATACACTGGAGGCATTAGCTGCCAAGATGTCCCTCCATCTGACAATCGTCGGATGGTATTGGATAGATACTGGTTTAGACGAGATACTGCACCGACTTCAAGCCAGGTCGGTAAATTTGAAAAGCCTGCAGGTTGCCCGGCGTCCTGTTTCCTTCGCCACGGCGCTGTGCGGAACAACTCCAGCTAACGCAGGCGTGATGGCGGAACACCGTTCACGATTTCCATTGAAATCTTCAATAGAGTGCGAACTAATGTCAACCAGTTTACCATATCTTCAACGCTTAGTCCTGAAAGATCTCTATCTCACAGCAGAGCAATTTCTAGAAATCCTGAAAAACAATCCACTGATCACGGAGCTGATTGTTTGTGTAAAAGTAGACAAAATGAGGTCACCATACGATATTTACAATGCTGAGGTCATTGAGAAGTTCTCTCGACTCAAGAACAAGTTCACGGATCTGGACATATCTGGCTGGAAAACAGCAGCACCATGCGATGTGTTAGTGAAAATGGCAGCAAGCTTCAAGTCGCTGCGACAATTCTCCTACCGGTTTCGGACTCAACAAGCACGCCGTGACTCAGGATATGTCAGAGATGGGAATGAGCATAGTGCTCAGATGCTGGTTTCTGCCTGTCCCAATTTGTCAAGCCTAACTATTGGTGGTGCCATTGGTGTACCGGGCCTAAGTCGTGACCTTTCGTGTACCGACTCCCAGAGTGGCTGGATTGTGCTTCCTGAGAACTTTGGTGAGTTGGCCACGCTGGGAAAGCTTTCAAAGCTGCAATCGCTGTCACTACGTGGTATGTCGTTGAAGTCCGCCGCAGACCTCGATTCACTTGCATCACTTTGTCCACAACTGGAGTGCTTGCATCTCAGTGCCATCAACAATGAACATTGCCCGAACATCTTAGAATTGGACGCTGTCATCGGAAAGCTCCCAAACCTGAAGGCGCTGACTATTGACCACCCCAATGTTGAGCACCATAGCTCTTTTGAAAGTTGTGGGAAACTTACTCAGTTGGAGCATTTCAGCTTCCGAACGGAAGAAACCATCTCTGATCTCACGCTTATCCATTTCTTTGAATCCAGTTCATCTCCGCTTCATTTCGTCCACATTGTCTGCGTTGGGACGGCGATAGGACTAGAGGAGCTAATCCAACGCCTGAGTGAAATTCGTCCTAACAGCAGGTTGCGTGTGAAACGTAGTTTAACTAAGGATAATGAAGACTGTGCACATAAGGGATTTGAGAGGGTCGGTTATTAAACCAGTTACACTTTTGATTTTGGTTTTTGACACGATGTCTGCAACTTTTGTCTCAGCTTGCTCATGACTTTGTCTTATGTCTGTTAGTGCTGCATCATACCGCTCTCTCTCTCGTGGAATTCAGCGATCTAAAGCTTTAGATCTTTCAATTGACACAGTAGCCACATCAGGACCAGACCAAGCGAAGGGTAGATTAGATCCACCAACGACCTGTTTTTATTGTTTAAAGCGATTCTAAACTTCATCAGGTGAATATTTATCCCAAGTAGTGTGTGCAGTGATACTGGCTTGCTAATTTATGGTTTCATTCCGTGATTTAGAGTAGCTGTGTCTAGATTTACTATGCATATTGTTATACGGTGTATGTTCATGTTCGTGATATCCTGCACTGGCATAGTGCTTTCCTAATTTACTTACATACATTTTGTCGGCATGTGCCGTTTCTCACTTTCAACTTTTCCTTTCGTCGCTTTGCTCAGCTTTGCTCTATAATGAAAGTTCCAGACCTTTGTCGCGCTAATCTAGCTGGATGCATTTTCGCTGTTCTGTCAATTCGTCGTATTTGTTCTACCATACTTCTTTCCAGCTAATCCGTGAATCTGTTTTCATAAACAAATTAATGATTTTTCGTGAAGTCTAGCGTACGGTGTTTGCCCCATGATGGTTTGTGGCTATCTTGTAAAAACAATTTTAAAACATACGCTGGAGGACTCGTTTTCTTGAAGTTATGTGAGGAAGAGAGCGAGAAAGAGAGAGAGAGAGAGAGAGAGAGAGAGAGAGGTATAATGAAAAGGAAAGGGGAACAGGGTACGGCGAGGGAAAGAGGGGGAAAGAGTGAGAGAGGGGAAGGAGCACCTGGTTCTAAATCAGTTATGTGACAGTTTGACCATCGAAAATCACCTCCACGATCAGCAATTTGGGTTCCGACCAGCTCGTTCCACGACACAACTGCTCACACTTGCTGTAAATGATTGGAAACTGGCCCAGGACCGCGGAGAGACTACCAGTGTAGCCTTTGTCGACCTCAGCAAGGCGTTTGATCGCGTCCAGCATCAACAGTTACTCGTTGCGCTCCATGGCATGGGTGTTCATGCAAGCGCCTGCGTTGGTTTGCGTCGTACCTCGCCGGGAGATCTCAGCGTGTCGTCACGCTAGCCAGCCAGTCCTCAAGTCTTGCAGTGTCTCGAGAAGTTCCTCAGGGAAGTTTTTTAGGCCCTACCCTTTTTATTGTCTACCTCAGGGACCTTCCCCGGCTTGCGGAGACAACGGGTTCAAAATTACTGATGTTCGCAGATGACAAGACAGTGTAATCTAATTATTTGTTGTCATCTTCCATAGGTCCGTCAAATAGTAGTAATATGTTTTTCATTTGAACCGACGAGACCACACGACGCTTGCAGAAAACAGCACGAACAGTTCACCAGCCACACTCCACGAAAGCAAGTAGTATTTCTCCTGACAAGTCTTGTTTCGTTCCATAAAGATGATGGGGAACTCATCAGAGGAGAAGCAGTTGTTGAATGATGGAGTTAAGCTAAATAATGTTTTTTTATAGAATAGATACCAGCGCAAGGTGTAAACACTCAACTATCTCACATATGTGACAAATCAACACAAAAAGGAATAGTGCAGAATGGAGGTGTTATGAACCCCACCAGACACAACTATCACAAGTGCTCAATCGATCACAATGAGAAGGAGAGGTACACAGGCATAGGTTGCGCTAATTTACACGTCACAAAGAGTACTGAGGTGGTGACAAAGATAGGTGAAAAGTGGAAAGTAGACGCCAAGTGAAAGCCAAAAAATCATCACGGACGTCAAACGTCACATCTGAAGATTGCTAACTGCACAAGAAAAATACTTCACGAACCTCGATGATTGAAATTCAGCCAACGGTAGGTGAAAGGAAGCCTGCTGGGTGTGACATAGAACTGTGGGCTGCTGAGGCGACGTATCCATCTAGATCTTGACTGAGTGTTTACACCTTGCGCTGGTATCTTCTCTGTAAAATAACTTTATTCAGCTGAACTCCATCATTCAACTACTGCTTCTCCTCTGATGAGTTCCCCGTCATCTTTATGGAACGAAACAAGACTTGTCAGGAGTAATACTACTTGCTTTCGTGGAGTGTGGCTGGTGAACTGTTCGTGCTGGTGTCTGCAAGCGTCGCATGGTCTCGTCGGGTCAAATGAAAAACATATTACTACTATTTGACGGACCTTTGGAAGATGGCAACAAAATAATTATGACTTCTCCTGGACTAGAAAACTTGCCATTGTCTGAGGAAGGATCTGATCTGCTGCTCGGATTATAGCGTTAGACGCCAACCCTGCAGTCAAGATCTAGTAAGTCTCAGTTAATATTTTATGACTTGGGGCTCCCCGCGTGCTAGTTTGTACGTGAAGTGTGTGGGTACAGTGAGGGCTGCGTCACACCCGCCTGTGTGGATTCACAGGAAGTGTGAGTTACGAAATCTAAAGAAAACGTTGAACGGTCTCTGCTTGGATGACGACTACACCATAGCTCAGTGGTTAGAGCATCGCTGGCTACAAGCGAGGGTCCCTGGTTCGAGTCCTGGTGGCGACAGTCAATTTTTTCTTCAGACTTTTCCCGTTTGTCTCTTTCCCTCAAAACAATTAATATTTTATGACTTGGGGCTCCCCGCGTGCTAGTTTGTACGTGAAGTGTGTCGTTACAGTGAGGGCTGCGTCTCACCCGCCTGTGTGGATTCACAGGAAGTGTGAGTTACGAAGTCTGAAGAAAACGTTGAACTGTCTCTGCTTGGATGACGACTACACCATAGCTCAGTGGTTAGAGCATCGCTGGCTACAAGCGAGGGTCCCTGGTTCGAGTCCTGGTGGTGACAGTCAATTTTTTCTTCAGACTTTTCCCGTTTGTCTCTTTCCCTCAAAACCAGTTAATATTTTATGACTTGGGGCTCCCCGCGTGCTAGTTTGTACGTGAAGTGTGTGGGTACAGTGAGGGCTGCATCCCACCCACCTGTGTGGATTCACAGGAAGTGTGAGTTACGAAGTCTGAAGAAAACGTTGAACGGTCTCTGCTTGGATGACGACTACACCATAGCTCAGTGGTTAGAGCATCGCTGGCTACAAGCGAGGGTCCCTGGTTCGAGTCCTGGTGGTGACAGTCAATTTTTTCTTCAGACTTTTCCCGTTTGTCTCTTTTCCTCAAAACCAGTTAATATTATTTATTCCATTGCTTATTTTTTTAGTTTTAAAGGGCAAGTTAAAGGGGAAGTTAAGGCAAAAATTAAAATTTCACCAGTTGTAGTCTTCGGGGTGCTGAGTCGATTGGTCTTGGTCCGAGGAAGCCGAGACGCTCCCTTCCTACTTGAATCCCAATCGAACTCGCGCACTTCCACCGAAACTGGGTGACTGCGCCCGACTAGATGGGGATTTGTATGCAAAATGTCACTAAAAGCGCCATTTCGTTCTTATTAAAGCACGGATGACCGCGATTGGCCCATATGTTGTAGTCTTTTGGACGCTGAGTCGATTGGTTATGGTCCGAAAAGGCTGCGATGCAGCGTTCCTCCTTTATTCCCAATCGAACATGCTTGAACAAGTGGTCACGTGCTCCTGCGTACACCAGTCAGCTAGTCACCGTGCCTGCAGGGTACAACTTACTAGCCTGTTTGACCTTTTTTGGGTGCAGTCCTGTGACTCGAGTTGAACTCGAGTAGAACCTTGGTGTGAAAGTTGTCGCCTGCTGGCGTGGTGACCAGGTGATTTGGGCACCCAGGAGCACGTGACCACTTGTTCAACCATGTTCGATTGGGAATAAAAGCACGGATGACCGCGATTGTCCCATATGTTGTAGTCTTTTGGACGCTGAGTCGACTGGTTTTGATCCGAAAAGGCTGCGATGCAGCGTTCCTCCTTTATTCCCAATCGAACATGGTTGAACAAGTGGTCACGTGCTCCTGGGTGCCCAAATCACCTGGTCACCACGCTAGCAGGCGACAACTTTCACACCAAAGTTCAACTCGAGTTCAACTCGAGTGACAGGACTGCACCCAAAAAAGGTCAAACAGGCTAGTAAGTTGTACCCATTGTTGTCCATTCCACGTTCCTAGTACTTCCTACACCTACAATAGCCCTAGTTCTCTTTCTAAAGACACATAACAGCATCACACAATAACAGTCCGTCATACATGTTGAGTGCAGTGCAGCATCGTACACTAGCAACCTAGCTTACATGTGCATGCACGGTGTATTGCAGTGCAGTGTATTACAGTGCGTTGCAGTACGTTAGCAGCCTACCATACATAATTATTGATTTACAGTAGGATGAACTCGGATGGAGAGCCAAGGACTATTTATTACTGTTAGCCAGTTAGTTGTAGAATGTCAGCACCGTCGGTCAGTGCCGTGCAATGCTGATTGTTTAGTAACTGATGGTGTTAGTGGACGTTATAATGTAACTTGTAATTCCTTGGTCCTTTTTACTTTTTTTAACAGTATGATGCTTTATACCTTATCCAATAGGAATGTGTGGATACATGGCTGTCGTCATCATCCGCACTCTTGAACTGTCTTTCAAAGACATGCTTACTACTACTATAGCATATAGAATGCAAACACTGATTGAATTTTTATTCTAATAACTCCTTTTCTGTCATTTAGAATTTGTGTTTTTAATTCCTTTGAACACATTACACATGATTGTCTAGTTTCCTGATGAAAAGGACAAACACTACGAAGAAAATTGTATCATTGTATCATTGTATCATTGTATCATGAATCATGAATCATGAATCATGAATCATGCTCAACTGACATGATCATTTTAAATTATCAAGAATGTGCAGAGTGTGGAGAATGTACTGTATTATAATGTGCAATACATGACGTCACAGCGGAACAGTGTCACAGTGTCTGACGTCATAGCGGAGTGGCGTAATCCCCTAGGTAGTATTCGGGTATACTTGCAGTGTTGCTGTCGCTCACACCTCCGATATACATGTACATGGAGGAGCGTGGCAAGGTCTTCAGTGCCAGTGGTATCTCATCGGCATCGCTGTCGTTGACGTGCACTTCAAGTCGACGTTCGACATCACCTTGCTTGCCTTGGAGTTGCTCCAGCCAAGGCGGATTCCTCCATTTGAAAATCAACACCACGTACGGTACAATGAAACCAGTGCCAACGGCAATACAGTGATGGAAGCTGAGCAAATCACTGAAGACAATCCAGACGATCAGTAAGTAAACGGTCAGTATTCCCACTATTCCCAGTATGAAGCCCCAGACAAATGGCTTAGCCTTATGAAATCGTTGACTAAACTGGACCTGGTCGTCTGCCATGATTGCCGCCATTGGTCCTTTATCGTAGTCTCTGAGACAAGAAGAAAAATCATCAGAGGGAGAGAGAAAGAAAAAAACTGAGCGAGAGTCATGGAAGTGCTTTAGTCGATCGTGCACGTAGTACAGCACGGGTAGAGACTGGTGCTGTGGTAGCGAGCAGGGTGACCTGGCCCTGGGTCCTACGCTCACCTCGGGTGTTGCGCCATCTTCCACTAGGTTGAGATATGCGGCCGTCACACAAACAACTCTGTCTGATCATTACTCGTGACATTACTGCGCCGAAAGCGTTTACTGACCGACGTGGCTCGCTGTCTTTCACCTCGTGGAAAGCTGCTACGGACAAGTCCTGCTACGGTCGTGGCCAAAGAAATCCAACCAACGAGTCCAAAGTAGCGCCGCCGTTCCATTAATTTTCGTACACGATGCAAAACCTATCCGAGAGTCGCAGAGGCCGCATGAGCCTTGTCCGAAGTAGTTAGTTGTCGCTCCTTTCGGCTCACGGGTCGGATTTCTTTCGCCGCGACTGTGCAGTCATGTGCTTTTCTTTCTTTGTCTTTGTACTTCAAGTAGTGTTAGTTCAGTAGGTGCTTGCAAGTACTGTACATGTACTTGACCTCTTCTCAATGAAGCTAGTGCATGGAGGACGAGCCACCCCGTACCCCCACGCAGTACCCTCATACGTAACTCGTTTCTGGACGTCGACATGGCTTACCAGATCGCGAGGAGAGCAAATCCAGAGTAGATGTGTATCATCCACAATCGTTGTACTCACCTGTAGTCTGTAGGATCGTCATGTGGATGCTAGTAGTACAAGTATGGGCTAATGCTTTGTTGCAACTCAAGCTGAAGCTGCAGCTCAACCACGAGCTCCAGCTGTGTGAACGGACTTCAGCGGAGGGCTAATCATGTACAATGTAGATCAGTCAGTGTCTGCTCCAGACTCACGAGCCGGGTTGGTAGGTACTTGGACCCGCTTGGAAAGCGAACATCGGGTCACATGTGACCCGGATTAGGGTTCAGCGGATAATGCCGGCATTATATTCGGCATTATGAGACTATCTGACACAGTTTTCCCCTGTTCGCTATAACTTTACACTCCCTCGCACCTCATGCATCTTACGCCTGTCTATTTACTTTCATTGGCGCCATTGCCACATGTATACTATCACCTTTTGCATATAACTGGTTGAGGCACGCTCAACCAGGCCTCTTACTTTTCAAGCTCGATTAAATCTGTTACGCTGGTAGCAGAGAATGGTTACTACTCTGTTATTGGCAGGTGTTTTGGTCGCTCTGCTTACGCTCCTCGTACTCGTCGTTCGGATGAAAAACGATATCAAGACCGCTCAGTGCGTTAGCCAAGGAAACCGAACGATACATCCGAACTCGGAACCGTCGGAGCAAACACCCCGCCTTATGAAAGAGCCGCCTGTGTTTGGAGGAGATTCCGCTACATTCAAAGGGTAACCTCTCGCGACAGCGCGTCCATGTTAGCCGTGGACCCACATCCTCGAATCAAGGACCCAACAAAAAGTGGGTCGCGAGTATTTCAAAAACCGTTTACCGGGTAGAGCTGAAATTTGGCATACCGTTAGCGGGCCGTATGTTGATGGTATTTGTGAAAACTAAACGAAATCGGAATAAGTTTAGGTACAATTTCAGGCTGTTTCTGTTTTGGTACCCTGTCTCTCATTCGAGCACCCATGTCTACGGAGCTTCTTGCCGCCAGATGCCAGATGCAAGCTGGCCAGCGCATCCCAGTCGGGAAAGCTTCATACACTCGGCTTAACGATCAAGTTCGCGTCCTGGAAGTCAGACGTGCAAATGGGGAAATCACTAATAATTTGAATTTCTTTCGAATGTTGGTCGACTTCTTCATTTCTAATCTACGGATTCTCTTGTCATATCGCTATATGCCTACTAAATAATTTCAATAAACTATGTGAAAACAAGTTTGTCAAAGAATCACCAAATCACCAAATCCCGCTAGCGAGAGTGCAGACGAGACCACTAATTCCGTGCGTAGATCTACGATAATGCGCACGATACTGCGTACTATAGTACGCGCGAAAGTGCTTCGCGCTGACATTATAATTATGCGCTGAAGTGCCTGGCACTGACGGTATAGGTACCTCACGCTGACAGTACCGCGCGCTGAAGTGCCTTGCGCTGACATTACCTCGCGCTGAAGTGCCTCGCGCTGACACTACCTCACGCTGAAATGCCTTGCGCTGAAGTGGTCGCGCTGAAATGCCTCGCGCTGTAGTGGACGCGCTGTCGCGGGATGGAATCATTGAAAGAATGGACGTTTGCAATGGACATGGCCCTACGGTCGTTGGCACTCCCAAATGCGGCACAGAGGGTCGACTACGCGGTAGGATTTTGACTGGAAACGCTCGTCTTTGGTTGATAGCGGCATTGGAAGCTAACCAAGTGTTTTCCGACTGGCCTGCTCTGAAAGCGGCACTTGGCGATGTGTACGGACCACGGCACAACCAGGAAACATCGCGTATGGGACGAATTTCCGCAGCGCAGCACGGGTCGCTGGACGCGTACATTGCTGCTTTCACTCGCCTCAGCCTGCAAGTGCCGGAAATCGACCACCACACCAGAGCGCAGCTATTCGTCAGGGGTCTAGTGCCGCACATCCAGCGACAGGTCATGCGTGAGCATCCACGTACCCTGGAGCAAGCTGTCATGGCAGCAAACACCGTGGAGCAGTCGTCAGGGCCACCGGCGTCGGGGCCACCAGCCAGTAGAGAGTCGCGTTCCGTGCCCAGCTTCCGTGGCCAGGGCCTCCGCAAGCTGACGGACCAAGAGCGTGTCCGACTGCGAGCAATGGGACACTGCTTTGCTTGCAGGAAGCCAGGCCAGCTCGCTAAAGACTGTACTGAGGGTGACAGCGCTACCCAAACGCTGGTCGCCAGTAAGAAAGGGGGTGCGCTTACTGGCGACGACCCAAGCACCCACGCCGTTACCAGTCGCTAACCGGTTCGGAGCTCTGGAGGTTGAAGACGTTGCTCTCCAGGAACCTACTGAGCCGCAGACACCCATAGCTGTAGGAAATTGTCCCGTTGCAGAAAGGTGTCATGTCAGCAACATCAGCGTCGGTAATGAACCTGAACACGACCTACTGCGCGTACAGGGAAAGATCGGCGGTCGCCGTGCAGTGATGCTGATAGATTCCGGTTCGACGCATGACTTTATTGCAGACGGTTTTGTTCGAAAGCATCATCTTGACACGGATGCAAGCTCGGAAATGCTGAGCGTAACATTGGCGGACGGCTCGACCAGCGAGGTCCCGCAGATTTCCACACGCACGCTAAAGGTGACAGTCGGGGGCTTCAGTGAGGAACAGCACTTTACTGTGTATCCCCTGCCTCGCTACGACGCTTATCTTGGCAAGCCGTGGCTTACAAGGAACAACCCCAGCATCAACTTCCGTACGAACGAAGTTCAGTTGGACGGTGAGCCCTTTGTTGCCAAATTGCCTTCAGCTAACCCGCCAACAGCCGACCGGCCAACTGTGGAAAGCATGTTTATCAGTGGCCGACAAGCTCGTCATGCCCTGAGGAGTGGAGCAGAGGGGTTTCTTGCATGGGTCACTGCTGCAAACGAGGAGAATCGTTCCGGGCCACAACTCCAGGAATCAGAGCAACAGGACATCCAGAACCTGCTCGAGAGGTACCAGGATTTATTTCCAGACGAGCTGCCGAATGAGCTTCCACCGAAGAGACCAGTCGACCATGAAATCCAGATAGAAGATGGAGCCAGACCACCGTCTCGACCCGCCTACCGCTTGCCGAAACCAGAGATGGACGAGCTCCAGTCACAGCTGTCAGAATACTTGAGAAGGGATTCATTGAGCCAAGTAAGTCGCCATACGGTGCACCTGTGTTTTTTGTGAAGAAGTCGGATGGTACTCTGAGAATGGTGTGCAATTGGCGAGAATTGAATAGAATTATGATCAAAAACAAAGCTTCCTCTGAGACAAAAATGCGATAATACTCATAAAAAGGACACACTTCAGGCTCATTACAAACATCTTGAAAGTTTTTGTCTTCACAAGTATACTTTCAAGCCTTCTCATCAGGTGAAATACAGGCAAGGGAAAAGGAACAGGAACAGTGGATTAAATACAGTAAGAAGGTGGTAAAACAGCGCAAAAAGAAAGAAAGAAAGAAAGAAGATAGCTAAAGTATGTTTGTAATGTTGATGTTTGATGTTTGTAATGAGCCTGAAGTGTGTCCTTTTTATGAGTATTATAAAAACAAAGCTTGTCTTCCTAATATTGATGACTTATTCGACACGATCCAGGGCAGTGCATATTTCTCCAAGTTGGACTTGCGGTCGGGGTACAATCAAATCAGAAATCAAAACTCGGATGTTTCTAAGACGGCCATTAATACGCCATTCGGCCACTTCCAATTCAGAGTCATGGGATTCGGGCTGACTAATGCCCCGGCCACCTTTCAGTCACTCTATATTCTAATGTATCTTCTACCTCTTCTCCCTTACGAACATACTTTCTCATTTTCCATACTTACTTAGGAGACTCCCTTCGATAGGCATCTATTTGCCTCTGGAGGATCCGTGAAATAAAAATCAATCAATCAAAACTCATGAACTCTATTCTGCAACCGCATCTCCGAAAATTTGTTGTAGTATTCTTGGATGACATTCTAGTTTTCAGCAAGACCTGGGAAGATCATCAGCATCATCTTCAAACAGTTCCTGAAACACTTAGAAATAGTGAGCTGTTTTGCAAACAGTCTAAAGGCAAATTCGGCGTGAGAGAAGTTCTCTTCTTGGGGCATAAAATCAACGGCACATCAATTTCCCCCGATCCCTAGAAGATAAGTGCTGTGGAAACATGGCCAACTCCGTCGTCAGTAACTGATGTGAGGAAGTTTCTTGGCTTTGCAAACTATTTCCGAAGGTTCATAGATGGACACGCGACCATCTCTCGTCCATTAGAAGAAATCACCGGCAAATATTCACACTTTGAATGGAGCGCTGCTAGACGGAAGGCATTCGAGTCTCTAAAATCAGCATTACTCGAGGCGCCAGTGTTGCAACTGGCCGATGTTGAGAAAAGCTTCACGGTAGAAACTGACGCAAGTGACTTTGATCTGATGACTGATAATATGGGTGTTGTCTATTTACGAACCAAACCGACTCTCACCAAGCGTGAGGCAAGATGGGTAGAGTTTTTAGCTGACTATGACTTTACGGTCTTTCACAAACCAGGAAAGAAAAACATTGCCGATCCGCTTTCACGCCGTCCAGATCTGTCCAGTGATTCTGAAATAGGCGGGTCATCCTATCCTCCTAACATTCAGTTGAATGCCATAGAGATTACCCTAGAGATTAATCCAGACATAGCGCAGTTAATTGTCAGCGGTTACAAGTGCAACAAGGATCCTGCTCCCATTATCAGGAGACTGAAAAATTCAAGTCATGACAATCTGCACGACCATTACCTTCTAAATGAAACATCCAGTTATCTTTATCTCAGATCTTCACCACAGAACCGGTTATGCATTCCAAAGAGTAGCAAACTCCGACTCGCCCTGCTTCAAGAATACCATGACTGTGTGACTGCGGGGCATCCCGGTCGAGATCGCACCTATTTCAGACTCGCTAGATATTTCTATTGACCCAGAATGGGACTGGATGTAAAGGCGTTTGTCAAGTCATGTGACGTCTGCCAACGAGTTAAAGGCGGCCAGCTAAAAACTGGTCTCTTGCAGAATTTACCAGTGCCCAGTCAGCCGTGGGCGGATATCTCGATGGATTTTATCATGGGTTTGCCTAGGACCGATACAGGTCATGATGCTATATATGTATTTGTAGACCGCTTGACAAAATGTGTACATTTAGCACCTTCTTCCTCTACTATTGACGCTAAAGGAAGTGCTGATCTGTATATTCAACATGTATTTCGACTGCATGGTTTGAGTTCTAGTATTGTATGTGATCGTGATCCAAGATTTTACTGCAGCATTTTTTCAGGAACTGTTTGATTGCTTAGGAACGAAACTAGCATTTAGTACTGCCAATCACCCTCAGACAGATGGCCTAACTGAACGAGTAAACAGAATAGTAGAGGATGTGCTGAGGGCTTTTGTAAATCATAAGCAAGATAACTGGGATATGCTCCTACCTCTCTGTGAGTTTTCTATCAACAGCGCTACTCAATCATCTACAGGAAACACACCGTTCTTCTTAAAATTATGGTCTAAATCCCAGAGCGCCACCCGACTTCCTCAACCCTATTCAGGGAGGCAGAGATTCAGCTGATTGGTTGCAAGCAAGACAAGACGCGGTCAAGATCTCACAAGATGCGCTAGTGGCAGCTCAAGCTCGTCAGGCCTTCTATGCAGATCGGACAAGGGTTGAGGGAAAGCTGAAGGTTGGAGATTTTTTATTTTTATTTTTTTTTATACGAAAGTCCACTATATTCCCGAATATGTGCGAGAAGTGGTGGCGGGGCCAGGCTGCTCTGCCGACCTCAAAGGTCTCGGCGTCTACGCAGACAAAGCGCGCCATAATGCAGTAAAACCATGTAGAGAGGAGGAAGAGGGGAAATGAATAATAGTGAGAAACAAGGACAATGGGTAGATGGTCGTGAGAGAAGCAGAGGGAAAGATAACGTCACATTGTGGTAAGGGGGGGGGGGGAGGATGCTAGTGAGGCACTGGTCTAAACTGTTTCATAGGGCGTCGGTGGCTGCTTGCCAGTTCAGGTGCAGCAGATACTTGTTGCATTTTTCTTTGAATAATTGGAGCTGGCTGGGTTGCGGCCATGCTGGTAGAATGGTCGCTGGTAGGCTGTTCCACAAGGGAATAATGCAGTCTGGGTAGGAATCTTGGAGGCTGCTACGAATGCGCACGGGCAGCGTCGACTTCAGCTGGAGTGGGTGGCAGTGGGCAGTCTCCGTGGCTAACCTAGTGGATCGACCACCCACTGGGCGGGGATTGGCTGGAGGTGGGAGGATGGGCTTCAGGGGGCTTGTTGTTGGAAGGTAAGACAGCTTGAACGTGAACGAAAGCGCAGCAACCAGTCGGCGGTGTTTCAGGCTTGGGAGCCAGGCGCCTGGGCCAATCACCTTCAGTGCCTTGTGCTGGATTTTGTCCAGTCTGGATGTACCTGACCCCATCCACACCAGGCAGCAGTATTCCATTCTTGGCCGCACGAAGCCTTTGTAGACTGCCGTGCGGCCGCTGGAGTCCAACAGGGGCGCAACCTTTCTCAGGAAGTGTAGGCGTTGGGCAGCCTTTGAGGCCACGGCCCGGAGGTGTGCTGCGTAGGACAGTTGCGAGTCGAATGCTATGCCCAGAAGTTTAATTTCCTTCTCTTCAGGAACAGTCACTCCATTGAAGAGCACTGGTGGGAACGCTGGGGGAGGCTTGCGGTGGTCGATGATGAGGGCCTGAGATTTGGATGGCTCGAAGGTGACCTTCCACTTGGAACCCCAGTGGGAGACGGCGTCCACTGCTTCCTGGAGTTGTGCTGCAGAGTCGGATATGCTGGCGGTGGCAGAGATGCACTGATACAGTGTCGTGTCATCTGCATACGTGGCAAGCTCAGCACCAGCAGGCAAGGTGTCCTCGCAGTCATTCACGTACAGGAGGAATAACGTTGGTCCAAGGATGCTACCTTGTGGTACCCCTGCTTGGATATGGTGCAGGGAGGACTCTTGGCCGCCCACAACAGCCTGCAGGCGCCGGTTGTGCAGGTAGCTTTCCAGCCATCCGAGAAGCGGACCGTCTAGACCGTACACGGAAGCCTTATGCAGCAGGCCAGCATGGCTGACTTTATCAAAGGCGCCTGCTATGTCTATCGCCAAAACATGGGCGGCTCCTCCTAGGCCGGCTGCTCGGGACCATTCACAGTGGAGCTTGGTTAAGACGTCGGCTGTGCTCAGGCCCTTTCTGAACCCGAACTGTTTCGCAGAGATGACATTGTGGGACTCCACGAAACTGGTTATCTGACGATTGACAATTGTTTCCATCACTTTGGATATGATAGACAGCAGAGATACAGGTCTGTAGTGTTGAGGCAGGTTCTTGGATTTCTTCTTGTGAATGGGTGTGACTCTAGCTGTCTTCCAGGATGTCGGCATAACCATGCTGTAGAAGCTAAGGGAGAACAGTTTGGAGAGTGGCTTACTTAGGGGGTCGGCACACATCTTCAGAACTCGTGCGGGAATGCAATCCGGTCCAGTAGCTTTCGATGCATTTAGGCGGCGGAGTTCTCTCTTGACAGTGGCAGGGCGGAACCGAACCGTTGAGAGCTTTTCAGCCGTGCGCTTTGCAACGTGGGGGAAATCAGTCGCTGGTTGGTTCGCGGGGAAGTCGTCGGCGCCCAGGCTGCACTTTGAGGCGAAATACTGCCCAAAACACTCAGCTTTTTCGGCATTCGATACGCATTCCAAACCAGGCTGCGGCGTAAGAGTTGGGATGGACGTGTTTCTGCTGCTGCCACCTGCTTGCTTGATGGTAGACCACCACGAGCGGTCACTCAGGCTAGCTTTGGAGAGCTTAGTACGCAGGGTAGCCAGGCGGGCCACCTTGGCATGCTGGAGGATGTCATTACAACGTAGAGTGGCTGCTGAGGCTGTCTGCCGCGCTGCTGTTGACTTCTGCCGTCTGGCAGTAGCCCAAGCCCTCTCTTTTGCTTTTATGGCATCCGTGCACTCAGGGGTCCACCAAGCTGGATCCGTCGGCCGGGATGTGAGTTGCCAGGATGGGATGAAACGTGACATACCCTGGAGGATAACTTCGGTGATTTTGGCGCACGACTCATCAGCGCTGGTGGTGAAGGCAGTTGACCAGTCATAGGCTAGGAAAAAGTGACAGAGGCGGTTCCAGTCTGCTTGGTTGTACCGCCAGACAGTGCGTGTGGTTTTTGGTTCACGGAACGCAGAGATAGGGAAGTCCATGGTGAGGACAGCGTGGTCAGAGGACCCCAGTGGGGCATGGCATTTCACCTGAACAGGTTCACTGAAGTCAGACATCACAAGGTCCAGGGTGTTGTCTCCACGTGTGGGGATGTTGACATGTTGCTCCAGGCCATGAACATAGCAGAGTTCCTCGGCTGCTTCTCCTGCCGAGGTAGTCTTGGTGCTCCCTAGCCATGCTGCATTGTGGACATTGAAGTCCCCTGCGAGGATAACATAGTCACCGTGGCTGCGGGCCTCATCTAGGTGGGTATCAAGGTATTCGATCAGCTCGGTGTCTGTCCCGGCTGTGGAGCCTGATCGGTAGAGTGCACAGATAACAATCTTGGACCGGCTAGCTGTTGATACAGATATCCATATCACTTCGTGGTGTTCCGTGCTGAACCGGTCCAGGTGCTGGAAGGCCATGTTTGATTTCACCCAGATGGCAACTCCGCCTCCATGAGCGTTTCTGTCATGTCGGATTGGGGGAGCGTATCCGGACAGACAGACCTCACTGTCAGTGACCTTTGCGGTTGAGAATTTTGTCTCCGTAACAGCGATGACATCAGGTGAGGAGCACTTTGCAACATGTGCAAGTTCACCAAGCTTTGACTTTAGGCCAAAAGCATTGGTGAGTAGGAGCCTGAGGAAGCGCTTCATTGGTGACCATGTAGGTCATGTTGTGGCGCAGATCCGTTTGATCTCTTCAGGCCTCCAGCCTCTGGTGGGGAGAGGTGGGAGTTTCTCCGTTTTTGGCCACCAGGCAGTGGAGTGGAGATGATGTCTGCCGGTGGTGGTGGCGGCGGTGGTGGCGGCGGCGGCGGCGGGGAGGAGGTTGAGCCCTGCTGCTGTTGTTGCTGTTGCTGTTTAGTCAGAACACTGGCATAGGTGCTGTTTCTGCTACTGTGGCAGCGACTGCTGGTGCTGCCCTCAGGGCTGGTTTCAGAGAACCTCTATGGCCTGCAGTATAGGGGTCTTGGCCAGAAGTTGGGCGCTGTAACTGTGGAGAATGAAGTGGCATCGATGGTCACTCTGGCGGAAGCACGCCCACTTTCTGACAGCCATACACTGCAGGTGTGGACAGGAATAGAGGCGCCCAGAAACTCACTCCTGGTTTTGATAAATTGCCTGAAGTGGCTCTCAGTGCTATCTGTGGCGATATTGCCCACGTACACTACGGCACGCTTGTTCTTGGGTGGTTCTGAGGAGACAAGCTTCCATGAGTCATCCTCGACAACATGGAAGATTGGCTTGCCGTTGGACTCTGTCACATCTGTCTGAGACTTGGACTCTGTCACATCTGTCTTGGGCTGTGACTCAGAACACTCTGCCTTTGCCAAGCCACCGCTTCCCAGGGCCTGGGGGCCGTGGGGCTTTCGATCCGCGCTTGTGACGCCAGTACGTGATACGGTGCTGCTGGGTTCCATGTGAGCTGCAGCTTGCTTGGCGCTGCGTTTGCTGGCACGGGTACTACCGGTACTACTTTGCATACGATGTACGTCTGCTTGAACTGGTGAGCTGTTTCTCGTCGTCTTCGACTGCATCCAGGCAATGGCGGAGTTTTTTGAAACAACTAACTCTTCCTTCAAATCTTTTACTTCCGCTGCCAGCTCACCAATTTTGCGTTTCATCCGCGCTTCGCGATCAGCAGACTCGGTCGCGAACTTTGCCAGCGTTTGCATCACTGCAAGGAGACCCTGCTCAATCCCCGGGAGGGTGCAAAGCAGCTTCGTCACGGCCTCAGCAGAGAGCTCGCCCATGGCGGAGGGTTCCTGCCTGGCCCTACCTAACTACCTAGACTATCCTACACTATTTCTACTACTACTACTACTACTACCCACCTAGCTATCTCCAGTCCGGCCTGATGCCGGCTGGGATGTCCAAAAAAACGAAAAGCTACGAGCTTGAAAAACGCGTGCCACACTCGTAGCTGCAAAAAAAGTTCGATTTGGTAATGGTCTACCGGGATTTCCTCCTGACTCCTGAAGCCCGGGACCGACCATCCCATAAATTACGCCCCAAGTGGTTTGGCCCCTTTCCTATAACCCAGGTGGTCGGCCCGAATGCCTACAAGCTCAAGTTGCCTCATACCAGCCGCTGTCACCCGGTATTTAATGTGTCCGCACTCCGTGCCTACGAGAAATACGCTATTCCTAATAGGAGACAGCCTACGCCTCCGCCTATCACGGACCTTGATGGTCATACCCGCTACGTGGTGGAGAACATTCTCAGTCACCGCCGCCGGCAGAATCAGCTTCAGTACCTAGTCAAGTGCTTCCCTATCTCTAGTCAAGCGGATCGAAAACTGTGTATTGTTGTTCATTCTATTCGTCTTGACAAAGCCCCGCCACACTTGCGTAAATATAACTGGTTTCTTCCTGCTCGTCCTACGCGCAATCCCTGCACTTTACCTAAAGCCCGAACCTCAGCTTATACCAGATCTCCGTTTTTTGCTGCCTATTCTCTCTGCCTGGCCCTGCCTCTATCAGTAAAATCGTCTTGTACGCTAAAGGATTTCAAGGCCAACATGAAGCTCGTGTTCTAATAACTGCTAGTTCTTCATCCACATTTGTTTCTCTTTGCCTCCAGTAATGTGTAATATTTATTTATTTTTTGCTTTGTTTTTGTTTACTGCCATGGCTGGCTACCGCCCCCCTCCCTCCATATTGGCCTATATTCTCTGGCCACCGGAAGGTGAAATAAATAAATAAAAAAAAGTGGCAAGGCTACTCTGATGCTACTTGGGAGCCTGAACATTATTTGTTGGATGAATCTGGTAATGACATTGTTCCACTTCAGAAGTACAAAATCTTGGTTTCTGCCCACTGAGTTTTGCAGTTGAACTTCTAGTTTTCACCTTACACATTTTTTGAGCTTATTACACTTTTATTTGCATGGAGTTTCAGTCGTCTTATTGTGGTACTTCAGTGCGAAGCCTTTTTTCGTCTCGCACGTGTTTGTGCTTATTGTACTCTATTCCACTTGAGCATTTTGGTTATAAGCTCCTTCCTCTCCATAGGAGGGGGATGATGTAACAGTTTTCCCCTGTTCGTTATAACTTTACACTCCCTCGCACCTCATGCATCTTACGCCTGTCCATTAGCACCTTCATTGTCGACATGTATACTAATAATATTAATAAGTATCACCTTTTGCATATAACTGGTTGAGGCACGCTCAACCAGGCCTCTTACTTTTCAAGTTCGATTTAACCTGTTACACTATCCGAGCATCAGAGCATTATGGAGCATTAGATTGGAACAAAACGAGCACCATGTGAGGTTTGAGTGGCATTACGAGTTGCATAGTGGATAATATTGGGAAATCCCCGATTTTTCGCAACAATCGGCTACATGAAGACATGGCTCATGAGATCCGACACTCATCTGGTTTGAAAAGTGTGCAGCTTGGAAGTGGAACGCATTGCATTGTACGGGTACATGACTTTGTGGACACGTAACACTTTTAGCACTTTGTCCGCTGTATGTAGCAATGCAGTAAAAATTGCAGTTACATGTACAGTCGTAGCCAAAGAAATCCGACCCATACTAGTATAATTATAGCAATAAAAACTGCTTATCACTCCCCCCTCACGTGACCGCGGACTCCTGCATATACACTCACACAATAACCACACAACTGTTTGGGGATAGCGCGCTTATTGTATTATGCCAAACTTGGCACGCTGAGTCCAGCTTGACTCAGCTGAGTCCCTAACTGCAATTTACTGCTCTAACATGAAGCCGTGCCTGGAAGAAGGGAAAGAGCGAAAAAAGAAAAAAAAAAATTCTGGCCTTCTGCAAGCAATAGCAAGTAATGAGTGACGGCTGCGTAAAGTCGCACAACCATGCAGTCGACCGGATGATGGTGAGTGTCCGGCACACATCTTGCTCTGCTGCTCCACCTGCGCATACCTGATACGGTGGTGCGCTTACGGGCGGGCTGCCTGGGCCCCAGATGCCTCCTTGATGCGCCACGGAGTGCCGTCGAAGCACCTGTATCACTTCGGTGATCCAAATGCGAATGCAGCCTTGCCGGTCGCCCGCCGGCCTGCCGCCTACGCGACCAGCCTGAGACTGGCCCTGCCGCATTTGGCGCTTCTAAACGCTGCGATCCGGTAGACAGCTCACTGGGCTGCCAAATACGTGACTGGCTTGAGGACAGTTCCATACTGGGCAGGGCGCCCAGCTCAGGTCGCACGCCGTAGCGGCGTGAGCTGGGCGCGGTGAGGGTTGGTGATAACTACAGTTTCCTCCTTCCTCCTCCGGAAACTTCCATTTATCACTCCCCCCTCACGTGACCGCGGACTCCTGCATATACACTCACACAATAACCACACAACTGTTTGGGGATAGCGCGCTTATTGTATTATGCCAAACTTGGCACGCTGAGTCCAGCTTGACTCAGCTGAGTCCCTAACTGCAATTTACTGCTCTAACATGAAGCCGTGCCTCCCAAAAATAATGGGGGTGGCCTCGCCGCACGCTATCCCCTATTCTTGGTCCCGTCGATCTCTGTGCTGTTCGCTGTAGACCTGTTATGGCATGCCTGATTCGGTATACAGTGAAACCAGTAGCTAAAGACCACCGTGACCAGCGACCAGCCTGGTACTGCCGACCACTTCGCCGGGCACGGACGGTCTCACATTCATAATGGTTGTGCGGTGCAAGCCTGCAGCCAAGGACCACCTGCCACTAAGGACCGCTTTCTCTGGCTTAAAGGGGTGGTCGTTAGCCACAGGCTCAACCGCACATGTATCTCTTGCGGGTCAACCCTGACCACCTTCCGGCGGCCTGGAGCTGCCGTCCGGGCACCTTCCCGGCCGCCAGATCCTGTGTCAGCTTGAGGGCGTCTACCAAGGGCATTGCCATGAAGGACTGCTAGGCTTTCCCCTGGTTGGTAGCTCCTGCTGGTGCTGGGCACTACTGAATACGCTGACGATTTATCAGCTTCCGCGGGTAGTGTTCGCACGTGGGGATACCTGGGCGCCCCAAGCCGGGCAAACAACAGCCGAAGGGCTGTCGTGTTGGATACAAGTGTGACTAGCTACCCGCCTGGTACTATGGACACCTTCGCCGGGCACGGACGGTCTCACATTCATAGTTTGCGGTGCAAGCCTCCAACTAAGGACCACCTGCCCCTCAAGACCGCTTTCTCTGGCCCCAAGGGGTGGCCGCTTAGTCAAAGGCTCCACCGCACATGCATCTCTTGCGGGTCAACCCTGACCACCTTCCGGTGACCTAGAGCTGCCGTCCAGGCCCCTTCCTGGTGGCCAGATCCTGTGTCAGCTTGAGGGGGTCTACCAAGGGAATTGCCATGAAGGACTGCTAGGCTTTCCCCTGATTGGTAGGTCCTGCTGGTGCTGGGCACTACTGAATACGCCGTCACAACCTTTCCGCTTCCACGGGTGGTGTTCGCACGAGGGGGATGCCTGGATGCCCCCCGCAGAGCCGACAACAGAGCCAAAGGGTTGGCGCGTTGTATACAATTATTAGTTTCTCAGTTATTCTTGTATTTTGCCTCTTTAATAGGTCGATGACGGCTTCCCGCCCGCCGATCGTCCAAAAAATATGGGGTGAGGCCCCTATCCTGCGACAGGCAATAAATGTGGCCGGGAGAATGCGCTAAGGGCCAGTCAGGACCTGCTGGGTGCCCGAGCTACGGTGCTAACAAGCCAATGCGAACAAGCAAGCTCGAAAGGAGATCTTCGGTTGCACTCCCCATCTCAGCTGCAAACAAACCACGCTCCGAGGGAGAGCTGCCCCTGCATTTTGCAAGCCTAGCTGTAAATATACAAAGCTCCAAGGGGAAATGCCCCTGCATTTTGCAAACATAGCTGTACACATCCAATGCTCCCAGGGGAGCTGCCCCTGCATTTTGCAAACATAGCTGTAAACTTCCAAGGCTCCAAGGGGAGCTGCCCCTGCATTTTGCAAGCATAGCTATAAACATCCAAAGCTCACGGGAGCTACCCCTGCGTTTTGCAAACCTAGCTGTAAACCAACAAAGCTCAAAGGGAAGCTGTCCCTGCATTTTGCACACATAGTTGTAAGCATCCAAGGCTCCAAGGGGGGGGGGGGGTGACCCTGCATTTGCAAACATAGCTGTAAACATCCAAAGCTCCCAGGGGAGCTGCCCCTGCATTTTGCGACCACACCTGTAAACATCCCACTTCAAAAGCTCCCAGGGGAGCTGCCCCTGCAGTTTGCAAGCATAGCTGTAAACATCCAAAGCTCCAAAGGGGAGCTACCCCTGCGTTTCGCAAACCTAGCAGTAAGCCTACGAAGCTCAAAGGGGAGCTGCCCCTGCATTTTGCAAACATAGTTGTAAACGTAGAACTAGAAGGCTCCAAGGGGAGCTGCCCCTGTATTTGCCAATATAGCTGTAAACATCCAAAGTTCCAAGGGGAGCTGCCCCTGCATTTGGCAAACCTAGCTGTAAACCTACAACGCTCTGAGGGGAGCTACCCCTGCATTTTGCAAACCTGGCTGTAAACATCCAAGCCCCAAGGGGAACTGCCCCTGCATTTAGCCAACATAGTGGTAAACATCCAAAGTTTCAAGGAGTGCTGCCCCTGCATTTTGTCCGCACAGCTGTAAACTAGTTTTAAAAGCTCCAAGGGGAGCTGCCCCTGCATTTTGCAAACATAGCTGTAAACATCCAAAGCTCCAAGGGGAGCTGTCCCTGCATTTTGTCGCGTAGCTGTCAACTAGCTAAAGCTCCAAGGAGAGCTACCCCTGCATTTTGCAAACGTGGCCGTAAACATACCCAGCTCCAAGCCCTTTTTTTTGTTTCTTCTTCGCAAACATAGCTGTAAACATACCACGCACTAAGGGGAGCTGCCCCTGCTTTCTGCAAGCATCGCTCTAAACGATTACATACAAGGCTCGGAGGGGAGTTGCCCCTGCTTTTTGCAAACATAACTGTACCAGGCCCCAAGGGGAGCTGCCCCTGAATCTTGCAAACATAGCTGTAAACATACAAAGCTCAAAGGGGAGCGGCCCCTGCGTTTTGCAAACGTAGCCGCAGCGCCGGGCATAACGCCACCCAGGCGAGGCGCGCTGCCCCTGCCTTGACCAATGCCGCCGCAAACAACACGCGCAAAGGGGCGCTGCCCCTGCATTTGCTCGCATAGCCGCCGTATCAGACCGCCGGGTCAGCCGCCATATCAGACCGCTGGGTCAGCCGCCATATCAGACCGCTGGGTCAGCCGCCGCCGCCATATCAGACCGCTGGGTCAGCCGCCATATCAGACCGCCGGGTCAGTTGCCATATCGGACCCCTGGGCCAACTGCCATGTCGGGCCGCCGGGTCAACCGCCGCATGGGCTAGGGGCGCTGCCCCTGCCTCTGCCACAAACAGAGCTCAAAAGGGAACCACCCCTGCATTTGCTCGCAACGCCGCCGTATCAGGCCGCCGGGTATTCCGCCGCATGGGCGATTACGTAGGGGAATCGCCCCTGCCTCCGCTAGTACAACTGAATAAGCAGCATGGGCCAATCGCCCTGCCCGCCGGGTGCGCATAATGTGTGAGTGTGTGTGTGTAACGCACATACGCGTGTCTGCAATATGCCCTGCGCGGTCGTGACGGATTAATCCGTCGCACCTCGGGTAAAGTGTTAATTACTGAAAGTAAAACAAGGTCGCCAGCCCGCCAACACCGGCACGTACTGCCGGCTCGCCGTGGTATCTAAACAACAATGGCAACAGCGACGACAGCCGCAAGGAAAAAGATAACAGCTTGCCATGTCCAAACAAAGCCCCAAAACAGCAAAGTAGACCCCACATGCTGAGACTTGGTGTAATGCCGCCTAGTACGAGTAGGAAGGGGAGGGGAGCGACAGCACTTAGAGGCGAAGCAGGGTGAGGGATGGAGGAGAGGAGGATAAAGAGAGAAAGAGAGAGAGAGAGAGAGAGAGAGTATGTGTGTGTGTGTATGTATGTATGTATGTATGTATGTATGTATGCGTGTGCGTGGGTGTGTGTGTGCTTGCGTGCTTACCCACGTGTGCTGAGAGAGATAGACTACACAGCGAATGAAAAAGGAGGCACGCATTGGTTGAGAAGAAGTTCAGCCGGTTTGCTGCCATGATTAGTTGCTCCCGCATAGCATGAGTTCGGGACTAATCCGAGTCCAGCAGCTGGATTAGGGAGCCGATGAGAGGAAATGGACTAATCGTCCGCGTGAAAGAGCGTCCGCAGCGGAGTTGTCCGTGACCGTAATATGGGTAGTCAGCGAGATATAGCCTTGTGTTCTGCTACCATGCGGGGGCTGAAGTGGGCTAGTTCCGTCACGGTTGGATTTCGGCAAGTCCCGGATTTCAGACTGCTCCAATTGCCTTTTTGTCGCCGTGCAGTATGAATTTCTTGTCGGACTACTTAGGGCCCCAGAGGGCGTAAGCTCGTGTTACAAGGCGCGATGGTTCTGAAAGTCTGCCAGGCCTCGACCCAGTAGATTAGAGATTCAGTTTTTCTCTTGCCAGAAGAGGAGCCGCCAATGACAATTCCACTCAGTGATTGCCATCGGATTGATCGATTCTAACACGTTTGGCTGCTGGCTGCGTGTGGGCAGGACAGGAAGGAAGCATTGTGGCCAGCTCGACGTATTCCGCACGCCGTATTGTCCTAATCGTCTCCCGTGCGCCAACACATGCGCCGGCCGGCATCATAGCGCCTCCAAGGAACTCAACTAAACTGGTCATACACGACAGTGTTCATGCCTGCATTTTCGGCCGGCATGCTCATCGCCCGACTCTTGTTGGTCAGGGCCGACGCTGCCGTCGCCGCGGTCTCAAACGAGGAATACCAGCGATCCGCTGCTGAGTAGGATCCATGCTCAGGTACGGGTATAAACCATGTAAACCAACTAGCTTTAGAGCAAACGAGAGCAAAAAAATTCTGGCCTTCTGCAAGCAATAGCAAGTAATGAGTGACGGCTGCGTAAAGTCGCACAACCATGCAGTCGACCGGATGATGGTGAGTGTCCGGCACACATCTTGCTCTGCTGCTCCACCTGCGCATACCTGATACGGTGGTGCGCTTACGGGCGGGCTGCCTGGGCCCCAGATGCCTCCTTGATGCGCCACGGAGTGCCGTCGAAGCACCTGTATCACTTCGGTGATCCAAATGCGAATGCAGCCTTGCCGGTCGCCCGCCGGCCTGCCGCCTACGCGACCAGCCTGAGACTGGCCCTGCCGCATTTGGCGCTTCTAAACGCTGCGATCCGGTAGACAGCTCACTGGGCTGCCAAATACGTGACTGGCTTGAGGACAGTTCCATACTGGGCAGGGCGCCCAGCTCAGGTCGCACGCCGTAGCGGCGTGAGCTGGGCGCGGTGAGGGTTGGTGATAACTACAGTTTCCTCCTTCCTCCTCCGGAAACTTCCATTTTATGGCAGCTTTCTAAAAAAGTTATTGTGTTCTAGTCCTGGGTCCGGCATAGGCTATAGAAAATTTATAAAATTGCTTATCAACTGGCTTGGACTCCGTCTAAAAAGTAAGAAATTAACGGAATGTGATTGCAGAAAATTAAAATTTCACACAAAACCTCACAATAATAACAACACTTGACAATCAAAATACTGTACTGCTTCCAACACTTGTTTAGTCTGACACTGTACTTGTACTGCGGCAACATGCATGCATGGGAAAGAGGATCACGAAGGGAAAAAGTCTTCTAGCTTTTCATCCTGTGTGTGATTATTGTGAGGTTTTGTGCGAAATTTTAATTTTCTGCAATCACATTCCGTTAATTTCTTACTTTTTAGACGGAGTCCAAGCCAGTTGATAAGCAATTTTATAAATTTTCTATAGCCTATGCCGGACCCAGGACTAGAACACAATAACTTTTTTAGAAAGCTGCCATAAAGCAGTTTTTATTGCTATAATTTCTTTTGTTTTTTCTGTCACCAATCAATGGAATGCCCTTATGTGTAAATGATGGCCTTCACATCATATCAATACCGTATTTATTGATGTGCAAGCCTTTTCTTGCAGAAAATGGCACTAGCACAACGCATGTTCTTCCGCTGGGGAAACATGTGGTTAGTGGTGGTGATACTTTTTTGCAGGTCATTCTGTGCATGTTGCTGTTGCAGAATTTCATGACTGTCATAAAATTGTCTTGCCTTTCAGATATTTCAGATTTCCCCACCCTCGATCAGATATACTTGAGAAATGTATCCAGGTGCGTGTCGCAGATGTTATGGTTGATTCTGTGTTTATTGGTTATCGTGATAAGGTCATCCTGCATCATATTGCACTGAAATCGTAATCCTGTTGATGTCGATACAACTTTTGGAAGTAGTTCAATGACTTCAAACTGTTAGTCCACGATTTTCTAAAACAACACAGCAAAGGAGGAGGAGGAACAATAAACATGTATTAAAATGTAAACAAATACATTGTTGAGTCCGGCACCTCATTCCAACAACTACACTTATCCTGAGGATAAAAGGGGCAAGCCTGAGGCCTTCTTACAGGGTACCCTGGAGGTACTGAGAGATAAACAAGGCACTCCATAATTATAAAATGTTACACATCTTTTGCCGTGAGTATGAATGATATCCAGTCGAACCTCTTTAAGACGAACACCAAGGGACCGATGGTATTTATTCTGTAAGTTTGTCTTAACCTATTTTATAACCAGTGAATACATTTCTCCAATAGACATACATGTACGAATAGATTTTTCTACAGCGAAAGATTCTAAGCCACACCGACTCGTCTCGTATGAAACAAAATGAGTCACTGAACCTTTCTTTAGCAACATGACGGCAACTGAAACAGCAACAGAGAAAGTACGATGCATATACAGCACATTCTTGCAGGTACTACAAACAGATTGCAGATCGTAATTTTTGCTTTGGCGGCACGCAACTTTATTTGGGGCAGTGCAATCTCGGCGGTACTCACAAATCGAACAGCCCAGACTCGAGTAAACAAATCCAATCATACAAGTACGAGATTTTCACGAGGCGAGACAGCACCCATTGGCTTGTTTCGTATGAAGCAAACAAGTCACTGAACCTCTCCATAATGGAGATTTTCCCTGATATGCGAATTTATTTTGCATACTCGGTCAATGGGTCCTTGAACCTTTCCCTCCAGATTGGGAACTGCCAACGATAGTATGCCACTGACCAGTGCCTTACTTGTAACGTACCAATGTACAATGAACATGAGTATTTCGACAACACATCTATTAAAGCCTCAGCAGCAACATAAGCCTTACCGTCAAGAAGGTGAACTCGCGTTCTTCGCACACTGTAGGCAAGGGCAAAGAGATAAAATGGATCTAAATCCGAATAAAATCAGCACACGTTTCCGTAAATGAAAGGGTGAGCATAAGCAAATGAATCGAAGGAAACTGGTCAACTCAGAGATCACCTGTCATTGAGTATTCCGTAAAAGGAGGCCTCGGCAGCGTAAAAGCTAAATTGAGAAAGGAGATCCTGTCAGCTTTTCCATTATTTATTGCATTCCGTCCAAAATCAGCACACTTTTCGTAAATGAAAGAGTCAACACAAGCAAATGTATCAAAGGGAACTGGTCAACTCACCTGTCATTGAGTAATATTCCGCGAAAGGAGGTCTCAGCAACGCCGAAACGAAATAAGCCAGGCCAGGAGACGAAATATCCGAAACAGCTTATGCAAGAAGCAGTTCCAAAGAAGGAAGTACCTCGTGCATGCACATCCGAAAAGGCAACAACAAAAAGTCTGCAATGCACACGCATGCGGCCAGCCGGCCGCGCGGTGGTAGGAGCCATGGAGTAGCTCCCTGGTCCAGGACCAGGTACCGAGCATCTTACGTAGAAACTTACGTAGCTACGTAGACAACGTGTCTGAATAGCGGTGTCGTTAGGTAGCGCCATGTGAACACAATAATAGAAAAGCTGACAGGATCGCTTTTCTAAATTATTATACTAGTATGCCAAAGGGAGCACCCAATTCGGCGCTCGGATGGGTTTTGGACGGTGCAAGATGTATGGATTTTGGAATTTGAATTGGAAACGTGGCATTTCTTTGGTCTGAATTTTGACTCGTGGGTCAAACAAAGCTGCTCCACAAATCCGAATCGATAATTTACATGGAGCATATGTTTTGTTAGAAATCAAGGAGAGCCATGGATCATGGCGGAAACAGACGAAGAGGAGTTTTCTCGTTGTGCCTCAGGCGCTGACGATAGCGCCGGTCTCCACAAGATGTAGCGATATTGAAGTAGACATATCCATTGCTAAATATACACACACTAGAACTGTGGTTACAAAAAAAACAAAAAAAAACATACATGTACTCGTGTCTAATTAACGAGTTCGGAGTGGTCTACTCTTCATGACCACAACGAGTGGGTTTAGTCAAGTACGTGCGAATTCAACCATGATTATGGAGAATAGCACCATAAATCGCGCCTCCTTTAGTGTTTGCGATTTTTCTCAAATTTCGAAATGTTTCACCCATTCTTGTTGGACTAAACATGATGGAGAAACGCGCCAAACAATCAGCGGGACCATTGATTTTGGCATAACAGTTACTAACATGATACAGAACAGGATCGAGGGTAACCAAAGTGCCAAAAATTAGGCTTGTTCAAGGCTTCAGCTTGGCCGCTTATTTTTTTGTCTACTGCTCCGAAACGTTTTTTTTCTTCAAATATTCTCAACTGACTGCCCGGGCTCCATTGTAAAGTCTTTCGGAGAATGTTTTGGCATGGACCTCGTAAACACAACCCTTTGCTGCACCCATCCATCGGCGATGTGGCTATCATGGGGTTTCTTTCACTTTCATTCGGGTAAAAGTCAGTCAGGCTGAGAATTGTTCTCAAGGAAAAGCTCGCAAAAATCATTGCCAGTAAAAATAGAAGAAAACTGTTTGAAACTGCAAAGCAGCCGACTCGCATTGACCAGTTGTGAACGCAAGAAGCTAATTCTAAATCACGCCGTGTTTCACGTGCGTTCCCATGAACTCGTTCCCGTTGACGTTTCACGGCATGCTAATGGTCCCTACTATCTCGTCCGCCCCGGAATACTTGGTAAAGGCTGATTCACTCGCATCTTCTGCTACATGACGTACTGTATCAGTGTGAGAAAGAACTTTGAAGAAGATGAGTTCAAGCATACTATCATGTGTTTCCACGATTTCTACCCTGCTGCTTTTTATTGAAACCACTGCATTGTACATACCGGTATCTGCATGACCTCCGAACCCTTTGCAATGCAGACCACCAGCACTGCAGCACTGATCAGGCCAGGTGCATTGTACGCAATTGTGTAGACTACACAGTACATTATAGCAATAAAAACTGCTTTATGGCAGTTTTCTAAAAAAAGTTATTGTGTTCTAGTCCATGGACCCCGTCTAAAAAGTAAGAAATTAACGAAATGGGATAGCCGAAAATTAAAATTTCACACAAAACCTCACAATAATCACACACAGGATGAAAAGCGAGAAGACCTTTTCCCCTCGTGGTCCTCTTTCCTATTCATGCATGTTGGCGCAGTACTCGTACAAGTCACCCTTGAAGTGTCAGACCAAGATGGACTCTTGGTCAGACTAAACAAGTGTTGAAAGCAGTATTTTTTAAACTAAGATCCTCAAGTACTTTTCTCAAGGTTTGGAGACTCCACTGTAGCCAATACTTGAATCCATACATCCTGTACACACACCTTGTACACACTCTCTCTAACGGTCTCTAGGCTACACTGCAATTGATATACATTAGCTCAAATTTTCGGGCAAGGCCCATCATCAGGAATAAGTTTACTGTAGACAGAACAGGGGTTTATATATATGTGACAAGTACTAGTGGCCAAAGTGTGATGGTATAGCGTAAAATGTTGCAATACCACAGGAAGCGAGATTATAATTCTGTGTGATATGTATGAAGTGAAAATATAGTGCAGTGATAGTGCAGGATTACTAGCGTGAGTACAAAGCAGAACAATACACACTTCTAGCAACACTCACACACATACATACACACACACACAGTGCACACATTCTTGCACAAATTATGGTAATGACAGACATATTTACACATCACCCAACAGTCGCCAACCATTGTCACTGTTCACTGCCGGCTTCCTCTTCCTCATGAATAGTGCCTCCATGATTCTGCGGTCAACGTATGACCGTTGCCTGCGGGCGAGAACTTGCAGATGGGCGAATGGTGAAAACTGCGGTGACGATGGGAAGGTGTGCTGCTTTTGTCGATAATGGTCTCCCCATGGCTTTCCCAATGTCGCGTTCTTGGCTTGTCTGTAGTGCTCCTCGGTCCTCTTGCGTGTTGTCCTTTCTGTTTCCCCGACGTATTCTTCTTGACAGATGGTACATGTCATGGAGTACACCACATCTTGGGACATACAAGCATCACGCTTCAGACCACCATCGCATGCACGACATTCAGCCGGCCGACCCCGCCGCCTCTTCTCCCTCTGCTGCTGTACCGTCCTGGGGCATTGTGGCTTGCTGAATGACGACGAGACCAACATATCCTTTAGTGAGCGACCGGACGTAAAGACCACACGCACATCTCTATCAAACGACCTGACCACTTGACGAACCCTCCTTGCAAGCTGGTCATTTACGTACGGTACCTTGACAAGTGACGTGTACTGTCGTTTCCCCTTCCGGTGTGGTGTCTGCTGGTGGGGCTGCTCTCGGATGCGTGCGGTTGTCCGTGCGGTGTCGGAGTGTTGTATGGCTGATTGTATAATGCTCCGTGGGTAGTGGTTATCAAGGAGGAGTGCCGTGATCTTTTTAATCCCCCGTTGTCGTCCTGCCTCCGTTGTTGCGTTGTTGACTGCCCTGCGGATCTGGTTGTTGGCGACAGCGATTTTTGTTTCCATTGGCAAAGCAGACAAATACGACAAATGTACACCACTATGGGACGACTTGACAAATAACTCCCAGTCCAACTTGCCACCTGACACCGAGATTGACAGGTCCAAGTAACTGATGGTGTGAGAGTTGGTCGTGTGTGTATATTCTGCGGTGAATTGTATGCGTGGGTGGCGGGAATTGAGATAATCAACAAAAGCCAGAAATGCCGCAATACCAAAGATCCAAACGAGTATGCAATCATCAATATACCGACGATACAAGAGCGGTTTCAGGGGATACTCAGACAGGGCACGTGACTCGAACTTTAACATAAAGATAATAGCCAATGGGGGCGCGAGGCTTGTATGTCCCAAGATGTGGTGTACTCCATGACATGTACCATCTGTCAAGAAGAATACGTCGGGGAAACAGAAAGGACAACACGCAAGAGGACCGAGGAGCACTACAGACAAGCCAAGAACGCGACATTGGGAAAGCCATGGGGAGACCATTATCGACAAAAGCAGCACACCTTCCCATCGTCACCGCAGTTTTCACCATTCGCCCATCTGCAAGTTCTCGCCCGCAGGCAACGGTCATACGTTGACCGCAGAATCATGGAGGCACTATTCATGAGGAAGAGGAAGCCGGCAGTGAACAGTGACAATGGTTGGCGACTGTTGGGTGATGTGTAAATATGTCTGTCATTACCATAATTTGTGCAAGAATGTGTGCACTGTGTGTGTGTGTATGTATGTGTGTGAGTGTTGCTAGAAGTGTGTATTGTTCTGCTTTGTACTCACGCTAGTAATCCTGCACTATCACTGCACTATATTTTCACTTCATACATATCACACAGAATTATAATCTCGCTTCCTGTGGTATTGCAACATTTTACGCTATACCATCACACTTTGGCCACTAGTACTTGTCACATATATATAAACCCCTGTTCTGTCTACAGTAAACTTATTCCTGATGATGGGCCTTGCCCGAAAATTTGAGCTAATGTATATCAATTGCAGTGTAGCCTAGAGACCGTTAGAGAGAGTGTGTACAAGGTGTGTGTACAAGATGTATGGATTCAAGATCCTCAAGTGTTGTGATTATTGTGAGGTTTTGTGTGAAATTTTAATTTTCGGCTATCCCATTTCGTTAATTTCTTACTTTTAGACGGGGTCCATGGACTAGAACACAATAACGTTTTTTAGAAAACTGCCATAACGCAGTTTTTATTGCTATAATTTCTTTTGTTTTTTTAGCTAAGGATATTATTACATATATAATAATTGTGTCACCAATGGAATGCCCTAAACGATGGCCTACATGTAGCGCCTCTACACGTGCATCATATCAAATTCAATACCGTATTATACGCATTTATGTGCAAGCCTTTTCTTGCAGAAAATGGCACTAGTCCTGCATATTCATGTTCTTCTGCAGGGGAATCATATGGGTAGTGCAGTGGCGGTGATACTTTTTTTATACGCAGGTCATTCTGTGGATGTTGCTGTTGCAGAATTTCATGTCATAAAAATAATAATTGTCATGGTCTTTCAGAAAATTCAGATGTCCACACCCTAAATCACATTTACTTGAGAATTATAACCAGGTGCGTGCCGCAGATGTTTTTGTTGATTCTGTGTTTATAATTGTAGTCATGGGTTGTCGTGATAAGGTCATCCGGCATCATATTGTACTGAAATCGTAATCCTGTTGATGTCGATACAACTTTTGGAAGTAGTTCAATGACTTCAAAGTGTTACAAGTCCACGATTGTCTAAAACAACACAGCAAAGTAGGAACAATAAACATGTATTAAAATCAAAGCCATTAATAGTATTAGTGAAGCGGACATTACAAAATGATGAATGAGAATACATTTACTACTAATACTATTAATCGCATTGATAAAGTTATTGTCTCCTCGTCGCCTTTTCATGTATTAAAATGTAAATAAATACATTGTTGAGTCCGACACCTCGTTCCAACAACTACACTGATCCTGAGTATATACATGTAAGGTGCAAGGATATAATGGTTTGAGGTACTGAGAGATAAACAAGGCACTCCATAATAATATAATGTTACACGACTTTGGGGGAGTATGAATGATATCCAGTCAAACCTCTTTAGGACGAACATCAAGGGACCGATGGTATTTGTTCTGTGAGTTTGTCTTAATTAACTCTATTTTATAACGAGTGAATACAATTATTTCTCCAATAGAGACACGAATAGACTTATTCTACAGCGAAAGATTCTAAGCCAGACCTAACCATTGACTCGTCTTGTATGAAACAAATGAGTCACTGAACCTTTCTTTAGCAACATGACGGCAACTGAAACAACAACAGAGAAAATACGATACATGTACAGCACATTCTTGCAGGTACTACAAACAGATCGCAGATCGTAATTCTTGCTCTGCCGGCACGCAACTTTATTTAGGGCCGATTCCCACTACGGTACCGTGAGTGCCGTGCCGTGAGTACCCATGGTGATTTGCTCACGTGAGGGGCAGTTTTGGCGCGAGTTCATTCCGTGGCTCCTGCCGTACCGCGCCGTGGACACTCCGGTGCCGAGGGCCTCTGGGGGGTGGAAATGGCATGCCGTGGTATTCCGCGAGGTCGAATGCAGTGAGTAGTAGGTATTTTACTACTCCCTGAAAGGAAGTTTTATCTTTCTTTTGTATTTGTGGCACGAAGTTTTTTCTTGGCTTTTGGCTTTTCGATTGGTTGATTCTTGAGCTTTCTCCAGTCATCTCCCCGGCCCCCGCTATTTTCCCTCAGGACCAAAGTCAGAAATTGATTAAAAAAAATGGTGATCCGGCCTGCCGACGGAATGCACGGAATGACTGTGCGCAGGTGTAAATCACTCTCAGCTTCAAGCTCGTGCCGTGGGGTACACGTGACCTACCCAAATCGACGGCACGGCACTCACGGTACCGTAGTGGGAATCGGCCCTTAGGGCAGTGCAACCTCGGCGCTACTCACAAATCTAACAGCCCAGACTCGAGTAAACAAATCCAATCGTACGAGATTTTCACGAGACGAGACTGTACCCATTGGCTTGTTTCGTATGAAGCAAACAAGTCACTGAATGCATGAACCGGACCATAATGGAGATTTTCCCTGATATGCGAATTTATTTTGCATACTCGGCCAATGCGTCCTTGAACCTTTCCCTCCAGATTGGGAACTGCCAACGATGCTATGCCACTGCAAAATTCAGATTCTACCCTATTATCGGAGCACGGAATGCCGGAAGCAGTCATGACCAGTGCCTTACTTGTAACGCACCAATGTACAATGAACATGAGTATTTCGACAACACATCTAAGCCTCAGCAGCAACATAAGCCTTACCGTCAAGAAGGTGAACTCGCGTTCTTCGCACTGTTGGCAAGGGCAAAGAGATACGAATGGATCTAAATCCGAATAAAATCAGCACACGTTTCCGTAAACGAAAGGGTGAGCATAAGCAAATGAATCGAAGGAAACTGGTCAACTCAGAGATCACCTGTCATTGAGTATTCCGTAAAAGGAGACCTCGACAGCAGAAAAGCTAAATTTAGAAAAGAGATCCTGTCAGCTTTTCCATTATTTATTGTATTCCACCTAAAATCAGCACACTTTTCGTAAATGAAAGAGTCAAAACAAGCAAATGAATCAAAGGGAACTGGTGAACTCACCTGTCGTTGAGTAATATTCCGTGAAAGGAGGTCTCAGCGGAGCCGAAGCGAAATAAGCCAGGACACGAAATATCCGAAACAGCTCATGCAAGAAACAGTTCCAAAGAAGGTAGGGCCTCGCGCATGCACATCCGAAAACGGACTGCACTGCAACACAATGTCTGCCGTGCACGTGCACAGCACGCGGCTACCACGCGTTGGTAGATCTAATACCGAGCACCTGAAGTAGAATCTTACGTAGCCTAAGTGAAATACCGAGTACCTTACGTAGAAACTTAGGTAGCATAGCGATGTCGTTTTTTCTGCCATGTGAACACAATAATAGAAAAGCTGACAGGATCGCTTTTCTAAATACTAGAACTGTGGTGACAATCATGTACTTATGCTCCTACCTCCGGAAGCATGCCAAATTATGTTCCAAATTTTCAACCACCAAATTATGCCAATAATTATGCCGGCATAATCAGCCCGTGCGTACCACAGACAGGTCATGACGTCTCCATCGCAGCCAACACGCCAGCCTAATAGACTGACTGCGTTCCACCTCCCTTCTACCCCGCTCTGATCCCCTTCGCTCAACTTTAGACCTTGTCTCTCCCAGTCATCGCACCTTATGATCAGTTCTCTCCATCCCCCTATTTCCATGGTGCACTGCTTTTACTATTGTTACCTCCTATCTCCATCTCACATTCTCCCCATTATCGTTTGCAAAGGTGCTTCCCTATTGGATGTGTTCCGTCCCGTCCAAGGATTTTACCCATTCTAAGATGGGCAAAATAGCTAATGCCCATCCTAGGATGGGCACTGAGATGGCCCATTCTCGGATCGATCGACTTGATATGCACCAATATAATAATAATATAAACGCACGTTGATATATATTTTAAATAAAAGCACGTTTTAAATTAACAAACGGGAAAACGAAAAAACTAATTCCACGTGAAGCCTCGGGCTCCGATTCCTGATCTGTCAGATGGAATTTTGACGGCTGCAAGCGATCTAGAGAAGGCTGACTTGCTAGCTCGCCTATTCTCTCAGTATTCTTCACCTCCTCAGTCTACGCCCCCGGACTGCCTACAGCTACCCACAGTCACGGTTGTCGAGCCCTTCGAATTTCGGCATTTGAGTACCACTAGTGTTCTTTGGACCCTATCACACCTTCCTCGGTACAAAGGCACGTCTGGACCCCTCCCTAATCGAATCCTTCGAGAAACAGCTCCCAGTATTTCCGATTCACTACCAGCTATAGTTTAGGTTTTCCTGCCTGATAGGCTGATACCGCCTGTCTTGCTGTATAATTGTGCGCTTTGGACCCTATCGCAAACGCTAACCGACGTCGTCAATGTATGGCACCGGCAGAAACTACGCACCATCATTGGTATCACGTACCCACAACGAATCTCTAACACAGCGCTGTATGCCAGAGCCGAGCAGACCACACTACCCCAAGTCTGCAGGCAACAAAGACTGCTGTGGTTCGGCCATGTAGTGAGGGAAGGCGCAGAATCCTCCTCTTTCCAAGCCCTCCAAATGTCAATCAACACAACAGACATACGACGACCCCGAAGGCGACCACGTTTGAGATGGATCGACGTCGTCAAGAAAGACTTAAAATGCATTAATCTCTCGCTTCTGGATGCTGTGTAATCTGCTTCTGACAGAGCTGCTTGTATTGGCTCGAAATTGTCAACAGATGCGTTGACCTGATGCAATAGACGTCCTTAGCAAAAGTACGATAAGGGTAACTTTTACGGTACTCACTCCCAGCCGTGACAAAAGACGTTATCGGGTAACGGAAAAACGTTACAGAGCTCAAAATAACGGGCCGACGTTCGTTACGGTAATTCTGGAAAAAATGCAAAAACTCGCATTGTTTTTTTCAACTGGCCGGAGATGAGAAGCACGTACAGATCGAGATGAGAGTTGAGATTGCTTCCTCTTGTGACATTTAGCTTTTTTTGGCGAGTTTTGCCTTTCAGTTGACAATGTCTGCGTCCTCTGCTTCGTGCCTTTCAGCCTCTATCCCATCTGGGAAACAAAGGACCAGTTCCACGGCACTCCTGAGGAAGAAATTCATCGGCCTCTCTTTGACGTGCTGGAGCTGGAGAACCCTTACAGTATTCGGTGCTGCGTTTAGGAAAGGGTTTCCAAGGACCTGGGAACAGCGAAAACTCATTTTCGCCGTGCTTTTGTTACTCCAGAGTGAAAGACCTCGCCAAGGTATTCTTTCGGAACGACAGCAAACTAATCCCTGGTTCAAAATTTTGAATTTCCCACACCTGTTTCCACGAAAATTCATATCGCCATGGTTGTCACGACTTGTTGATCGCTGAACCTGGTCTTGAGCAAAGCACACGCCGTGTTACACGTGTGCAGGTCTCACGTCTTCTCCAAATTCCATTCCTTCGTGGACCAGCATCTCGAGCGTCCATGCAATTCGTGGGCAGCGTGTATTGGAACAGGCTTCCGGCAAATATTCGTAGCCATGAAGATATTCTGGGTTTCAAAGCCCTGCTGTGCCCAGATGTTCTTGACACGATTTCTCTGTCTTGACTCATTCGTCAGACATGTGCATTTTGATCTTTTGGTTTGGTCTCTAATCGACAAACTGACTTTTCTCCTCAAATACCTCAACTTCTCTATTTCTATTTCATACATCTGCTTCGTTTATTCCTTACTCTTTTCTTTCTATCTTTTTCTTTTCTTTCCCTTGTCATTTAATCACTGTCACTCACATACAAATACCGTCATAAAATATAATACACAAGATTTTCTCATCTTTTTCTATTTCTTGTTTTTCATTAGCTTTAGCATGTTCATTCACATTCTTCATCATTTGTGAGAACTAGACCTGGTCTAGTGAGAAGGCATTCTACTGCCTGTAATTCTGGTGAAGTAAAATAAAGTAACAACAACAACAACTACTACTACTTCGTCTGAATTATAGCGTACATTGTGCTAAGGGAAAATTCAGCTTGAACGATCCGAAGTACGGAAAGGTTTGCGTTTACGTTAGCGTTTTTTTTGCTAAGGATATCTAATGAGTTATATGCGAACTGTCATCATTATTATTATTATTACCAGCTATATTTAACCTCAGTATCACCTCTGGCATGGTTCTATCAGATTTGAAAACCTCTACTTGAGTATTGTTATCCCAGTATACAAAGGTAAAGGAAGCAAAGGCAGTGCTGGCTCTCATTGCCCCATTTTCCTGCTCCACGGAGTTGCGAAGGTGTTCGAAGGTATGTTGAGCAAGCAAATGACTACATTTGTGGAGGCCAATACCCTCCTCCGTAAGCACCAGTTCGGGTTTCGCCGGCAGCGATCCACCGCTGACCAACTAGTCCAAATGACATCCTCAATAAGAAGAGCCTTTGACAGCAAAGCTTTGTGCGACGGACTCTACCTGGACCAAGAGTACATATTGTGCAACTCGACGATCCCCCAGCCCATGGCGGAATATTTTTGTGACATCAGTCTTTGGCGGCGGTTTGGCTCACTGATGCCATCATGCGTAGCCACAGATCAAAGTGTACAAATGGTTTGTACATTACAGCCACGGTAGTCGAAGCAGAACAACGGACGATAGATCGATCATCGATGTGTCTTGAACTTGACGAACTCTCACCGGTATCTACAAAACAAGCGCGGGAAAGCATACCCACTTAATCATGCTTCTGCCAAAGAATGACGCAATAATAAAATTCCGCCGTGGGTGAACCCATCGCAGCTCAAGATAGGAGTTGCACACTCTTGGTTATGTACTCTTGCCTGGACTTATCAAAAGCATTCGATAAAGCCAGCCATTCTGTCCTGTTGCATCTTCTCTCCTCATTCTGCTCATCATATTCAGTCAAAATAGCTCGGACCCTTTGTCTGTGGACGCTCTATTCATGTTCAAATTGGTAATCAAGTTACATCACTACATCCGGTGGGGACAGGAGTGGCGCAGGGTTCTCATCTAGACCCACTACTAACTAACATAAGTTACTGATCGACATTATCCAAACAGTGACTACCAACACCTTGAGCCTTTTTGCGGATGACTCCAACATTCTGTGCATTTCCCTACCGACTGCCACAATTACGGCTCACTTGTCTCAGATTGAGACTGAGCAGCGTGTACTTCTTGGGCTGAACATTCTGGATAACGTTTTAACGTAAGTGTTATGTGCCCATAATATATTCTAGGCAGGCAGGACCACGGCAGCAGAGCGAACTGTTCAGACTCCCTTCAGTTTAGACTACGTCTTTGGGAAATCCTCAAATATATAATAATAATAAAAAAAATAAAAAAAGATGAATGAAGCTAGCCTGTGTCGACCTGAGGCTCATCGCCATCTTGCAGTCATATTAACCCCCTCCCTAGATTTCCGTGCGCACATTCGTTCCACTATCTCTAAAGTTCGTAGCAGACTGTGACTAATAATAATAATAATAATAATAACTGGTTTGAGGGAAAGAGACAAACGGGAAAAGTCTGAAGAAAAAATTGACTGTCACCACCAGGACTCGAACCAGGGACCCTCGCTTGTAGCCAGCGATGCTCTAACCACTGAGCTATGGTGTAGTCGTCATCCAAGCAGAGACCGTTCATCATAATAATAGTGACTGTTTTTGCTTAGTCGTATGGCTCTTTTCTTTCCTCCATCGGTCATTTCTACCTTGTATAAGTCATACGTCTGTAAGAAGGCCTTAGGCCTGTGGGGATTGCCCTCTCAAAAATTTAATAATAATAATAATAATACGTTCGCCCTACCCTGGAGTACTCTATCCCCGTCTGGTTTTCCTCTCTGTCGGTCCAAGACCAGGATAGTGCTATGAGTAGGCTCCAAGCATCTGCAGCCAGAGGATATCTTGCCGCCAGATTAGGGAGAAAGCCAGATTGAATGACTCCAAAAGAAAATCTTAACCAGCGTGCAGGCTGGGAAGCTATAAAATGGCGATTACAGATCCTTTCATTATGCTATTTTCACCACATTGTCTACACCTTTCCTTCTGTTCTCTTTGATTTCAAATTTCGATTTTCATCATCCTCCCGACACCCTAAATCTCTTGTCCTTCCACCAACTGGCAGTTTCTTCGCTAAATCCTTCCTTTTCCTTATCGCTGTTGCTTGGAATACACTTCCTGCTGCATGCTGATCTACGTTCACTCGATAGCCCCATGCTATTTAATCGCCAGGTGAGGAAGCTTTATGAAGTTTACCGCTTCTCAGTTTTCGGCATACCTAGTTTCATGTGTTGAACAATGTAGTCTAAATCTGCTACTGCAGTTATTTTGTTTTAGTACCCTTCCAGAGTTCTATCAGCACCCCTGCTTCTCAAACCTACATTGTATATTATTGCAGAGCCGTCTGTCCGCCTGCTATTTCCCACATTGTAATGTTGTGCCGTTTCAATCGCCATTATCATATTGGGCCGTGAAGCCTTCCAATTTTGGTTTTCGATGTTAAATAAAAAAAAAACACCAACAACAACAAAAACAACAACAACAACAAATGATAACTTTGGTCTTACTGCACAAATCCGTGGGGGAATTTCTTCTTAATAACAAGGAAACAAGGTAACAAGGTATCATTAGCGAATATATAAGGTATAAAAGGGGGAGGAACATGCGATTTAAAAGCAAATAATAAGATACGTCAAAGAATCGGCAAGAGTACATTGCCATAATAGACAGCGAGAGAGATGGAGGGAGAGAGAGAGAGAGAGAGAGAGAGAGAGAGAGAGAGAGAGACACACACACACACACACACACACTCACACAAACAAGATGAATAATGAGAAAGAGGAAGAAAGGAAGAAATTGCGCAGAGAGTCCAAAGTAAAGTAAAAGAACAATAAAAAATAAAATAAAACAAATTCGTACCAAAAAGGAAGGAAAACGAGCCACAAAATTGA
>NC_088648.1:3844926-3867426 GCF_964019385.1 Sycon ciliatum | reverse complement strand
AGCACCTCAGGCTATATACTGTACTGGCCAGAATCGCGCCAAGACTCCAACGTCACGACATGGCCATCTCGCACGGGCTGCGCGAGCGCTGGTCATCCAGCGGACATAGTCCTCAGCAGCCTACATTACTACTTCGAAGTACAAAGCTCCCTGTACTGCTGTACTCACGTACATGACTGTGTAGCGTGTCATGTCATGTAGTTTCTACATTGTCAGTGTAGTGTAGGGTACTGTACGTCACTTCTACTAGTACTACATGTAGTACCAGGTGCAAGAGTGCATTATGCACTCTTGCTAGTACTAAGTACGTACAATAGTAAAGATTAGTGACAGTTAGCTGGATTCTCGGCCGCATCACCTGACGTGTTGAGGAACACATCAAGCGAATACATGTACATTCGCATCGGCGGGCCACCACTTCGCCCAATATAATTATTAATCCTCATTGTCGAATGCAGACCTCACAAGTGAGTCAGGGGAGAGGGTCTCTCAACAACCGGTTAACCGGGCGTGTAAAGACCCTATATTACCCCATAAACCGCATCTTTGTTACTCTCAGTCTCACACCAAGCAAGTGGGTAAATGTACCCACTTCACGAAGTCTGACGTCACAGCTTCTTGACAACCGTAAACGCGTAGTTACTTGGCCAAGTGGTGACAAACAAAAGTCGCGTCACCTGCACTTGTCGTGTTTCCAGTGGCTGCAGCATGCAGTGAACACAGCTACAGCATGGTTTTGACTGAGTAGCGCTATAGCGCGCGAGCAAGACTATTAATTTCTATTTCAAATAATTATTATCAGTGGGACCATGGTCATTAGGTTTAGGCCTGTTTTGGAACTCCACTTTAAACAAAGCCAAACAACAACAACAACAACAACAACAACAACAACAACAACAACAAATAAACTGCTTGGTGGGTAAGTACGTGGCGCCTACTAAAGCCGATCGCCTGAAACCATAAAGTAGCGGCAATGAACAGAAAGCTCTCGACCCCGCGTAGGATCTAAGACTAGTAAGAGTAAGACTAAGAGGGCATGCAGCCGTGCCTACGTCATCACTCAATGATCACGTACTAGACACCAGTCCTTAGTGACTTGTCAATGACTATGGGATGATGTACCCATGACAACTACCCACGCCGACTATTCTGCTGATCATTACATTAACAGTGTGTGCGATCTCTGCTGGATAATTGTTAGCCTCTCTGCAGACCAGAACATATTCCCGCGCCACTGTTGTATTGCTACTAGCGCAGACTCAGTAGGTCATTTTATCGGCCACCCATGGCCATGCCACTGGAAAATCGTGCATTAATTAAAGGGGAAGTGCATCGATTTTTTCGAGTATGGTCCAGAAGAAAGACAATTTGATATCGGTTCGAATGGCATATCTCTCGCTTTCATACGATAAGCCAAACTTGCCAAACTGCACTGCACGCTTAGTACTCTACTTTCTTTCACTTTGTTTGGTGGCTCGCCAAAATTCTTAAACTGTCACCTAGCCGTTAGAAAATTAATGTTAGCAGCTTGTGATTGGATTTCTCACCTGCCATTTTCTTGGAACCCCTGGCACTGTGTACTGTTGCTGGAGAATTGTAACTTCCCATTCTCACACTTTGCCCGTAATCTTGCGCCCATGTTTTTTTTGGTAGTATAAATCTGACCATCTCCACCTGATATCATCCTATTCAATATCACCTTCTCTGATGAGCCTTATGAAGGCGGAACAGCTGTCAGGAGGAATTGCAGTATCTACCTGCAACCCTTCCTTGGTTGGTGTGTGTAATGGCTACCGAGGGTAGCAGTGAGTCGGCTGTGAGAGCGCATGGAGGAGAGGAGAGGAAGAGTTCTTTAAATTGTATTGGCCGAATAGTACCGTTCACCATTTGAAATAAGTACTAGTATTGCATTATCTAATACTAGGATCCAGCGGATAATGCTCCAAAAATGTTCGTATAATGCTAATCATCATGCTCCAAAAACTGCCTTGTAATGCTAATTATAATGCTTCAACAAGGGCTATAATGCTCTTGGTTTGGAACAAAAATGGAAGAAAGGCTGCACATTGTCAAACTTCCAGGAAAGGACGTATTTAGTCGATCTGCCTCTGACGCTGCTACACTTCTTAGCACTATAAGACATGATCACGTCTCCATTGGCTGCTCTCCATTGCAACTTTGATGCAGGGCTGTGGCTCCGTAGTGGGTGTATCAAATCCTTTCCCTTGCTTATCCGTGTAGTGAGAGGTGAAACCATTATTGCTGGTGATCATTTGGATGCGGGAAGCATATCAGTAGAAGTAGTATTCCTGCCTGCAGACAAGCTGTCACTGCTTCCACTCTGTGAAAAATGTCTTCATCTGAAACAGCTCACGTGAGGCCAGTGGAGAGACGATCTCAGATCGAGATCCCTCCCATTTGCGGAAATCCTGAAAACACTTGGTCAGAAGTTATTTCGCCGCTCTACATCCTCTGCTTGCGCTGTCTTCTTCTCCTGAGGTTGCAAATGGTTGGCCACAATACTCTTCTTTTCTGATAGCACCTGACTGTAGGCCTTGCATTCAAATCGTCCACGACGAACTGTACGTGCTTCACCAGGAAAGTTAGACACGCGCTCCTGAGCACTCAAATCGACTTGGTACTGCGTCCATGAGAAATTCTAGTTCTTTTCGAGCCTGCTGACCTGGACTCGGCAAAGGCAGTTATTTCGAACACGCTCTTTCTGTTTATAGCCGCTCCTTCATCCAGGTCCAAATTAAATCTATCGATACATCAGTGTTTTCTTCAGTATCGTTAGAGATGCTATGGGCAGAGCCTATGGCATAACAGGGAAACTCCTCTTCGTCTCTTTGATATTCACTTCGCGTACGTCTAGTCTCCTCCATGGCTCTCCATGCTTTCTAAAGAAGAACTGCTCGTAAATCATCGTTACGGGTTTTGTGTAACAGCCTCAGTTGCACGTTGGGCATGCTACATCACCTGTACATTTACCTGACTGCATTGCAACATGAAGACTTTATGTAGCAATGGCATTACATGTATGTAGTCAGGTAAATGTAGCATTAGTGCTAAAGGTGTTCCATGTCTACAAATCACAAAGTCATGTGTCGGTACAATACACTGTGGCGTTGCACCTCATGGCTTTAGCCGATTGTTGCCAAAAACTTGATATTTCCCGACATTATCCACTATGAAACTCGTTATGCTGCTCAAACCTCACATAATGCTCGTCTTGTTCCTTTCTAATGCTCCATAATTCTTTGATGCTCAGATAGTCTCATAATGGCGAATATAATGCCGGCATTATCCGCTGAACCCTATCTAATACCATGCACATATACATGTACCTACATGTACATGTATATGCTAAGCCACAGAATACTGCAGTGTTGCCACAGTGTTGCCTATTTCCGCTGCTTTTCTGCTTGTCACAAGTTTTGGCATCATTATATGCACACGAACTGGCTCATTTTGAGTTGCGGTATCAGCAACATTTGAGCTTTTTCTGAAAAATTAATGTGGATGCGATTTCAGCAATTTCCACTAATTTTTTTGGTATGGTTGCGAAATACAGAAGTTGAGAAATATTTTGGCATCTTTGGGAAATGGCTACCCAGTTGCCCTGCAACTAACTTTACTTACTGCATATTGTACTCGTCTCTTGATACTGCGTGTATTGCACAGTGTCCGCGAGGAATATTTTTCATAATCCCCGCGGCGCTGCGCGCCTTGGGGATTTGAAAAATAATCCCCTCGGAACCGTGCAATATCCTATATATACTGTACAATGTAGTCCATGATTGGCCAGGGTCAGGGAGGGGACCCCGCTCGGGGGTGTGTCATAATAATTGACTACTTTAACAGTGTGGTGACGTTTCGTGCCCCCGCAATCGATTAGAGAAGGCACTTCTTGGCTGCTTTCGATCTGCGTAGACATGGTAGAAGTAGCTAGTTAGTGCTTGTACCGTACTTGTAATCATTCTGGTCTTTGATACAGTGCTATGACCTACGTTCTTCTCTGTGTGATGATTGAACAAGGGAGCGGTCTCTGCTAGCCATTTTTATTGCCAATCGGGCTCAGCACTCGGAGTCAGCAGGTGATTACTTCTTATTGGCAGCATAATTACGTCACTGGAAAATCGTGCATGAAGGTCTGCATGTACAGCCAGCGGGTTGTAGCTTGATCTACGTGTTCGTAGCGTGTATACTACGAACAGTCGAACATTTCTCAGTCATTCGAGAGAATACATGGTAGGGACAAGGTGTGAGTTTACCCAAGTTCCATTGCGTTTGAAATAGGAGCCCAACAAGAACAAGAGTAGGTTGTGTTTCAGATTGTTGTGTTCACAGCGATAGTGAAGTCGGTTAGGTTTGCAGAATGTCGGCGACTGGTCCCATTGAGAACGCTCGCGAGGACTCGGCAAGTTGTGCAGGCAGGAGGAAGAAGCCATATGGAGAACGTCCACAACCCGAAAATGGAGAAGACGAATTGCAACTGTTGGTATCCTCGCCAGCGCTGCCCAAGTTACCGGATGAAGTATGGGCACTGATATTCAGGGAGTTACCGGATGGATGGTATCACAGTCATCGCCTAGCAACCGTCTGCCAGCAATTCGCGAGGGTCGCTGCTGACTGGAAAGGTAGGGTATGTGAGACAACGTCTTTCGATTTCCGCCATGGATCTAGGAGAATCATGAAAAAGAGATTCATTGATATGGCTCGCAAATGTGGAAATCACGTAAAAGAGTTGGTACTGATGGGAGGGAACTTCGTGACATCAAGACCAAGAATCTCAACAAATGCTGTAGTTAAAGGTTTGAAATTTATGCCTAACCTCGCCGTGCTTGACTTCAGCATGTGTCTCATGGGAAGCGATCTCACAATCCTGGGCGCAATACTTGAATTTGAGAATTTACGAGATGTTCGAGTCACTGTTGCCGCGAGGAAATTTCATTATGTGCACGATTACTCATCTCATTTTACTGAGGCGGGCATGAATACACTGGAGGAATTAGGAGCAAAGATGTCCCTGCATCTGACAATCGTCGGATGGTATTGGATAGATACTGGTTTAAACGAGATACTGCACCGACTTCAAGCCAGGTCGGTAAATTTGAAAAGCCTGCAGATTGCCCGGCGTCGTGTTGTCTTCGCCACAGCGCTGTGCGGTACAACTCTAGCTAACGCAGGCCTGATGGCGGACCACCATTCACGTTTTCCATTGTACTGTTCAATAGAGTGCGAACTGATTTCAGCTAGTTTACCATGTCTTCAACGCTTAGTCCTGAAAGATCTCTATGTCACAGCAGAGCGATTTCTAGAAATCCTGAAAAACAATCCACAGATCACGCAGCTGAGCGTTTGTGTTAAAATAGACGAAATGGATTTTGCTGAAGATATGTACAATGCTGAGTTCATTGAGAAGTTCTCTCGACTCGAGAACAAGTTCACGGATCTGGACATATCTGGCTGGCAAACAGCAGCACCATGCGATGTGTTAGTGAAAATGGCAGCAAGCTTCAAGTCGCTGCGACAATTCTCCTACCAGTTTCGGACTCAGCAAGCACTCCTTGACGCAGGATATGTCAGAGATGGAAATGAGCATAGTGCTCAGATGCTGGTTTCTGCCTGTCCCAATTTGTCAAGCCTAACTATTGGTGGTGCCATTGGTGTGCCAGGCCTAACTGGTGACCCTTGGCGTACCGACTCCCAGAGTGGCTGGATTGTGCTTCCTGAGAACTTTGGTGAGTTGGCCACGCTGGGAAAGCTTTCAAAGCTGCAATCGCTGTCACTACGTGGTATGTCGTTGAAGTCCGCCGCAGACCTCGATTCACTTGCATCACTTTGTCCACAACTGGAGTGCTTGCATCTCAGTACCATCAACAATGAACATTGCCCGAACATCTTAGAATTGGGCGCTGTCATCGGAAAGCTCCCAAACCTGAAGGCGCTGACTATTGACCACCCAAATGTTGAGCTGCATAGCTTTCTTGAAAGTTGTGGGAAACTTACTCAGTTGGAGCATTTCAGCTTCCGAACGGAAGAAACCATCTCCGATCTCACGCTTATCCATCTCTTTGAATCCAGTTCATCTCCGCTTAATTTCGTCCACATCGTCTGCGTTGGGACGGCGATAGGACTAGAGGAGCTAATCCAACGCCTGAGTGCAATTCGTCCTAACAGCAGGTTGTTTGTGAAACGTAGTTTTACCAATTATTATGGAGACAGTGCACATAAGGGATTTAGGACGGTCAGATATTAAACCACATTATTCTTTTAATTTTGGTTTGTGACACGATGTCTGCAACTTTCGCCTCAGCTTGCTCATGACTTTGTCTTATGTCTGTTAGTGCTGCATCACACCGCTGTCTCTCTCTCGTGGAATTTAGCGATCTAGAGATTTAAATCTTTCAATTGACACAGTAGCCACATCAGGACCAGACCAAGCGAAGGGTAGCACAGGTCCACCAACGACCTGTTTTTAGTATTTAAAGCGATCCTAAACTTGGTTAGGTGAACAGTTATACCGAGCAATGTGTGCAGTGATACTGGCTTGCTAATCATGGTTTCATTCCGTGATTTAGAGTAGCTGTGTCTAGATTTACTATGCATATTGTTATACAGTGTATGTTCATGTTGGTGATATCCTGCACTGGCATAGTGCTTTCCTAATTTACTCACATACACTATGTCGCCATGTGCTGTTTCTCACTTTCACCTTTTCCTTTCGTCGCTTTGCTCGGCTTTACTCTAGAATTAAAGTTCCAAACCACTGTCGCGTTAATCTAGCTGAATGCATTTCCGCTGTTCTTTCAGTTCGTCGCATTTGTTCTATCATACTTCTTTCCAGCTAATCAGTGAATCTGTTTTCATAAAAAAATTAATGATTGTTCCTGAAATATAGCGAACGGTGTTTGCCCCATGATGGTTTGTGGCTATCTTGTAAAAACAATTTTAAAACATACGCTGGAGGACTCGTTTTCTTGAAGTTATGTGAGGAAGAGAGCGAGAAAGAGAGAGAGAGAGAGAGAGCGGTATAATGAAAAGGAAAGGGGAACAGGGTACGGCTTGCCACATCCAGGATTCTGGCACCGAAAGGGGAACAGGGTACGGCTTGCCACATCCAGGATTCTGGCACAGACAATCCCACAGCCAGATACCTGAGATGAACGATTCGTCGACCGTGAAGAGGGGCACTGAACGACCTCTTCGCGGGAGTCGAATCCAGTGGCGTTAGTGATGGAGATCGCACTTTCCGTTTATCAGGAACTCGATCGATCGTTTGAGTTTGCGAAGCGTCCCCCTCCTCGGCTTCTTGCAACGTCCAGTACGCAGAATGAGAGGCCGCGTCGTGGGTGACGGATTACTGTCCCGCGTCTTCATCTCCACGACACGTCGGCAGGAGAACCGAGCTATCCAAAAACCTCCAATGTCAAAACAAATCCGCAAGTCCACTAGTGGCTGAGCTTCTTCCTCAAATCTTGTCTCGACTCGAGTTCGCGCTGCGAAGTCATGGTCAAACTATTTTCTGTGCATGATCGCGTCCCATTTTTCCACAAAACATACATGTACTCGTGTTTAATTAACGAGTTCGGAGGGGTCTACAACGAGTAGACAACGAGTGGGTTTAGTCAAGTACGTGCGATTTCAATCATGATATGGAGAATAGCACCATAAATCGCGCCTCCTTTTGTGTTTGCGATTTTTCTCAAATTTCGAAAATGTTTCACCCATTCTTGTTGGACTATTATTATTATTATTATTATCAAATTTTTGATAGGGCAATCCCCACAGGCCTAAGGCCTTCTTACAGGGTACCCTAAACATGATGGAGAAACGTACCAAACAACCAGTAGGACCATTGATTTTGGCATAACCGTTACTAACATGATACAGAACAGGATCGAGGGTAACCAAAGTGCCAAAAATTAGGCTTGTTCCAGGCTACAGCTTGCTCGCTTATTTTTTGTCTACTGCTCCGAAACGTTTTTTTTCTTCAAATATTCTCAACTGACTGCCCGGGCTCCATTGTAAAGTCTTTCGGAGAATGTTTTGGCATGGACCTCGTAAACACAACCCTTTGCTGCACCCATCCATCGGCGATGTGGCTATCATGGGGTTTCTTTCACTTTCATTCGGGTAAAAGTCAGTCAGGCTGAGAATTGTTCTCAAGGAAAAGGTCGCAAAAATCATTGCCAGTAAAAATAGAAGAAAACTGTTTGAAACTGCAAAGCAGCCGACTCGCATTGACCGGTTGTGAACGCAAGAAGCTAATTCTAAATCACGCCGTGTTTCACGTGCGTTCCCATGAACTCGTTCCCGTTGACGTTTCACGGCATGCTAATGGTCCCTACTATCTCGTCCGCCCCGGAATACTTGGTAAAGGCTGATTCACTCGCATCTTCTGCTACATGACGTACTGTATCAGTGTGAGAAAGAACTTTGAAGAAGATGAGTTCAAGCATACTATAATGTGTTGCCACGATTTCTACCCTGCTGCTTTTTATTGAAACCACTGCATTGTACATACCGGTATCTGCATGACCTCCGAACCCTTTGCAATGCAGACCACCAGCACTGCAGCACTGATCAGGTGCATTGTACGCAATTGTGTAGCCTACATAGTACATTATAGCAATAAAAACTGCTTTATGGCAGTTTTCTAAAAAAAGTTATTGTGTTCTAGTCCATGCACCCCGTCTAAAAAGTAAGAAATTAACGAAATGGGATAGCCGAAAATTAAAATTTCACACAAAACCTCACAATGATCACACACAGGATGAAAAGCGAGAAGACCTTTTCCCCTCGTGGTCCTCTTTCCTATTCATGCATGTTGGCGCAGTACTCGTACAAGTCACCCTTGAGGTGTCAGACCAAGATGGACTCTTGGTCAGACTAAACAAGTGTTGAAAGCAGTATTTTTTTAACTAAGATCCTCAAGTGTTGTGATTATTGTGAGGATTTGTGTGAAATTTTAATTTTCGGCTATCCCATTTCGTTAATTTCTTACTTTTAGACGGGGTCCATGGACTAGAACACAATAACTTTTTTTAGAAAACTGCCATAAAGCAGTTTTTATTGCTATAATTTCTTTTGTTTTTTTAGCTAAGGATATTATTACATATATAATAATTGTGTCACCAATGGAATGCCCTAAACGATGGCCTACATGTAGCGCCTCTACACGTGCATCATATCAAATTCAATACCGTATTATACGCATTTATGTGCAAGCCTTTTCTTGCAGAAAATGGCACTAGTCCTGCATATTCATGTTCTTCTGCAGGGGAATCATATGGGTAGTGCAGTGGCGGTGATACTTTTTTTTATACGCAGGTCATTCTGTGGATGTTGCTGTTGCAGAATTTCTTGTCATAAAATTGTCATGGTCTTTCAGAAAATTCAGATATCCACACCCTAAATCACATTTACTTGAGAATTGTAACCAGGTGCGTGCCGCAGATGTTTTTGTTGATTCTGTGTTTATAATTGTAGTCATGGGTTGTCGTGATAAGGTCATCCGGCATCATATTGTACTGAAATCGTAATCCTGTTGATGTCGATACAACTTTTGGAAGTAGTTCAATGACTTCAAAGTGTTACAAGTCCACGATTGTCTAAAACAACACAGCAAAGTACAATGTAGGAACAATAAACATGTATTAAAATCAATGCGATTAATAGTATTAGTGAAGCGGACATTACAAAATGATGAATGAGAACACATGTATTCTCATTCATCATTTTGTAATGTCCGCTTCACTAATACTATTAATCGCATTGATAAAGTTATTGTCTCCTCGTCGCCTTTTCATGTATTAAAATGTAAATAAATACATTGTTGAGTCCGACACCTCGTTCCAACAACTACACTGATCCTGAGTATATACATGTAAGGTGCAAGGATTTAATGGTTTGAGGTACTGAGAGATAAACAAGGCACTCCATAATAATATAATGTTACACGACTTTGGGGGAGTATGAATGATATCCAGTCAAACCTCTTTAGGACGAACATCAAGGGACCGATGGTATTTGTTCTGTGAGTTTGTCTTAATTAACTCTATTTTATAACGAGTGAATACAATTATTTCTCCAATAGAGACACGAATAGACTTCTTCTACAGCGAAAGATTCTAAGCCAGACCAAACCATTGACTCGTCTTGTATGAAACAAATGAGTCACTGAACCTTTCTTTAGCAACATGACGGCAACTGAAACAACAACAGAGAAAATACGATACATGTACAGCACATTCCTGCAGGTACTACAAACAGATCGCAGATCGTAATTCTTGCTCTGCCGGCACGCTACTCACAAATCAAACAGCCCAGACTCGAGTAAACAAATCCAATCGTACGAGATTTTCACGAGACGAGACTGTACCCATTGGCTTGTTTCGTATGAAGCAAACAAGTCACTGAATGCATGAACCGGACCATAATGGAGATTTTCCCTGATATGCGAATTTATTTTGCATACTCGGCCAATGCGTCCTTGAACCTTTCCCTCCAGATTGGGAACTGCCAACGATGCTATGCCACTGCAAAATTCAGATTCTACCCTATTATCGAGCACGGAATGGCGGAAGCAATCATGACCAGTGCCTTACTTGTAACGCACCAATGTACAATGAACATGAGTATTTCGACAACACATCTAAGCCTCAGCAGCAACATAAGCCTTACCGTCAAGAAGGTGAACTCGCGTTCTTCGCACTGTTGGCAAGGGCAAAGAGATACGAATGGATCTAAATCCGAATAAAATCAGCACACGTTTCCGTAAATGAAAGGGTAAGCATAAGCAAATGAATCGAAGGAAACTGGTCAACTCAGAGATAACCTGTCATTGAGTATTCCGTAAAAGGAGACCTCGACAGCAGAAAAGCTAAATTTAGAAAAGAGATCCTGTCAGCTTTTCCATTATTTATTGTATTCCACCTAAAATCAGCACACTTTTCGTAAATGAAAGAGTCAAAACAAGCAAATGAATCAAAGGGAACTACTGGTGAACTCACCTGTCGTTGAGTAATATTCCGTGAAAGGAGGTCTCAGCGGAGCCGAAGCGAAATAAGCCAGGACACGAAATATCCGAAACAGCTCATGCAAGAAACAGTTCCAAAGAAGGTAGGGCCTCGCGCATGCACATCCGAAAACGGACTGCACTGCAACACAATGTCTGCCGTGCACGTGCACAGCACGCGGCTACCACGCGTTGGTAGATCTAATACCGAGCACCTGACGTAGAATCTTACGTAGCCTAAGTGAAATACCGAGTACCTTACGTAGAAACTTACGTAGCATAGCGATGTCGTTTTTTCTGCCATGAGAACACAATAATAGAAAAGCTGACAGGATCGCTTTTCTAAATACTAGAACTGTGGTGACAATCATGTACTTATGCTTCTACCTCCGGAAGCATGCCAAATTATGTTCCAAATTTTCAACCACCAAATTATGCCAATAATAATTATTATTATTATTATTATTATTATTATTATTTAGGAATGGGTTTGCTCCCACACTGGAGCTCGCGCTATTCCGCCGACGACTTGACACTTGACTGACTCACGACTGCCATCCAGAGAACACGAGAAGTCCATCGAACCTTCGACTCGGCAAACCTGCAAGAAAGCACCACTCCCTGCTCAATACACAGTGTTTCGGGGAATTCACCCCTCATCAGTTGAGCTTGAGTAGGCTGAGGAAGATTGTGCCTGAAGAGCACCACTTATATAGTGCTGTCCAGGCACAAACATCACCAGGGATACAAACTTACAGAGACACTCCGTTTCCAGCGCGACAAACACCTCGTGAACACCAGATAGCAGCGTGAGTCAGTTATCGCTCCTGGACGGTGAGAACAGACGAAGAGGACCCTCGGTCATTCACAACGCTGTCACCTCCAAACCACCTAGTCGCACGCCCGCGCTGGGCACAACAGTACGAAATAGAGGTTGCGACTTCGGCGATGATTTTGTTTAGGAATGGGTTTGCTCCCACACTGGAGCTCGCGCTATTCCGCCGACGACTTGACACTTGACTGACTCACGACTGCCATCCAGAGAACACGAGAAGTCCATCGAACCTTCGACTCGGCAAACCTGCAAGAAAGCACCACTCCCTGCTCAATACACAGTGTTTCGGGGAATTCACCCCTCATCAGTTGAGCTTGAGTAGGCTGAGGAAGATTGTGCCTGAAGAGCACCACTTATATAGTGCTGTCCAGGCACAAACATCACCAGGGATACAAACTTACAGAGACACTCCGTTTCCAGCGCGACAAACACCTCGTGAACACCAGATAGCAGCGTGAGTCAGTTATCGCTCCTGGACGGTGAGAACAGACGAAGAGGACCCTCGGTCATTCACAACGCTGTCACCTCCAAACCACCTAGTCGCACGCCCGCGCTGGGCACAACAGTACGAAATAGAGGTTGCGACTTCGGCGATGATTTTGTTTAGGAATGGGTTTGCTCCCACACTGGAGCTCGCGCTATTCCGCCGACGACTTGACACTTGACTGACTCACGACTGCCATCCAGAGAACACGAGAAGTCCATCGAACCTTCGACTCGGCAAACCTGCAAGAAAGCACCACTCCCTGCTCAATACACAGTGTTTCGGGGAATTCACCCCTCATCAGTTGAGCTTGAGTAGGCGAGCTTGAGTAGGCAGTCGTGAGTCAGTCAAGTGTCAAGTCGTCGGCGGAATAGCGCGAGCTCCAGTGTGGGAGCAAACCCATTCCTAAACAAAATCATCGCCGAAGTCGCAACCTCTATTTCGTACTGTTGTGCCCAGCGCGGGCGTGCGACTAGGTGGTTTGGAGGTGACAGCGTTGTGAATGACCGAGGGTCCTCTTCGTCTGTTCTCACCGTCCAGGAGCGATAACTGACTCACGCTGCTATCTGGTGTTCACGAGGTGTTTGTCGCGCTGGAAACGGAGTGTCTCTGTAAGTTTGTATCCCTGGTGATGTTTGTGCCTGGACAGCACTATATAAGTGGTGCTCTTCAGGCACAATCTTCCTCAGCCTACTCAAGCTCAACTGATGAGGGGTGAATTCCCCGAAACACTGTGTATTGAGCAGGGAGTGGTGCTTTCTTGCAGGTTTGCCGAGTCGAAGGTTCGATGGACTTCTCGTGTTCTCTGGATGGCAGTCGTGAGTCAGTCAAGTGTCAAGTCGTCGGCGGAATAGCGCGAGCTCCAGTGTGGGAGCAAACCCATTCCTAAACAAAATCATCGCCGAAGTCGCAACCTCTATTTCGTACTGTTGTGCCCAGCGCGGGCGTGCGACTAGGTGGTTTGGAGGTGACAGCGTTGTGAATGACCGAGGGTCCTCTTCGTCTGTTCTCACCGTCCAGGAGCGATAACTGACTCACGCTGCTATCTGGTGTTCACGAGGTGTTTGTCGCGCTGGAAACGGAGTGTCTCTGTAAGTTTGTATCCCTGGTGATGTTTGTGCCTGGACAGCACTATATAAGTGGTGCTCTTCAGGCACAATCTTCCTCAGCCTACTCAAGCTCAACTGATGAGGGGTGAATTCCCCGAAACACTGTGTATTGAGCAGGGAGTGGTGCTTTCTTGCAGGTTTGCCGAGTCGAAGGTTCGATGGACTTCTCGTGTTCTCTGGATGGCAGTCGTGAGTCAGTCAAGTGTCAAGTCGTCGGCGGAATAGCGCGAGCTCCAGTGTGGGAGCAAACCCATTCCTAAACAAAATCATCGCCGAAGTCGCAACCTCTATTTCGTATTATTATTATTATTATTATTTTTATTATTTCAAAATTTTGAAGGACGCTTCACGCAGCTTCATTATACTTGAATTGTTTGCAGGCAACCTGCCTACACTCAAGAGAGCACTGCATTTCACACAAATCCATTGGTATCGTTACAACGTTTCGGTCTTTATGACCATCATCAGGAATGAAGTGGACATGGAAAGAACAGCAGTATAAAAGAAGGAGGCAAGCAAGCAAAGCGCGGTACATAGTGACAGCGCGCGTAGAGAAGTGCAAAGCGCGTCATGGCGGGTGTGCATTACTACATATACATGACAACACAAGCACAAACGGTGAGGAAAGTAGATACTGCGCTACAGCAGTGATAACAGCCCAGTTCCAGTCTCACACCACCAGTGAGGTGTCTAGAGCCCCGCGCCACTCGCAGTAAGGTGGTGTTATAGCAGATCCCAGCCACTGTTATTGTTAATTTCCGGGGATCGCTCCCTGATATTGATGGCCTCCCGGATCCTCCTCCTGGGGCGGTCACGCTCAGAACCGAGAACCCGGATACCTGAGAAAGCCGTTGCTCCCAATGGCAATGGGTCAGATGCATGCTTGGCCGCGAAATGCTCACCCAGCGCGGTGCCGCTCACTGTGTTGCGTGCGTCGTCGTTGTGTTCTTTTGTCCTGGTAGCGAGGCTGCGGTACGTCTCTCCGACATATTTATCACCACACCTGCACTCGAGGTGGTATACAACATTTCGCTCCGTGCATGCCCCTGAACCGGACATGCAGGCGACACAAGCAGCTTTGGGCCGCCCCCGTTTACGGGGCCTGGACGGGTCTACATACCTGCGGCATGGTGGTTTGCGGAGGGCAGACGTGCAAATCATAGAACTTAGTCGGCGGTTCCTGTAAATCAGCTGGGCATTTATCTTGTACTTCCGGAGTAATTTATGAATTTTGTTGTGGATATACTCGGTGTGAAACGGTAGGTTGAGGGTGACACGGTATTCATTCTGCACTCTGACACGTCGGGGGCGCATAGCTCGTTCACGTGCCGAAACTATAACTGACTCTGGGAAGTTGTTGAATTTTAGGATGTTGGTTACTTTTTCTTCACTTCTTTTTAGGGTGTCGGCATCGGAGGATAGGCGGACGGCACGCAGGAACTCAGAGGAAGCAATTGCTTTCTTTTGCTGGTTGGGAACTGACGAGTTGTAGTCTGATACCAGTCCGCTGTGACATGGCTTGCGGTATAGTTCATAGGATATAGATCCATCTGGTGAGACATGGACGGTCGTGTCCATGAAATTGATTGAGCCAGTCAACTCCGTGGATTGGTGAGTGAATTTAATATTAGGATCGGCATTATTGAAGTGATCTAGGAAACTCTGCAGAAGTTCCGGACCGAGGTTCCACACAATGAAAACATCATCGATGTAGCGCTTGTACAGAACTGGGCTGGCAGGTGCACTACGCAAGAGCGAACTCTCTAGGTCATGCATGTACAGGATGGCAAAGGGGGGCGCTAGGTTATTGCCCATAGCCACACCATCCTTCTGGTGGTACACCTGCGCTCCAAACCGGAAGTAGTTGGAGCTCAGCACATGTGCGAGGAGCTCCTTGACCTGCCCAATTCGAAAACCGAAGAGATCGATGCTGCCCTCGTGTTGTCGGAGGACTCTCATGACTGCTGCAATGCCATCGTTAATCGGGATGCTAGGGTAAAGGGCCACCACATCCATAGTCACAATGATGGTGCCGGGCGGGGCCTTGAGGTTGGGAAACGCGCTCCTCATACACTGGAGTGCTTCAACAGTGTTCTCCAGGTGTGCTGGCACGAACTGGAGACATTGATTGAGGATGCGTTCGAGGACTATGGAGATGTTTGTAACTGGGCTGCCGCAGGCCGCAACGACTGGTCTGAGAGGAATATTGGACTTGTGGTCTTTTGGAAGACCGTACATTTCAGGGAAGCTGTTGTCACCCGGCATCACGGCTGTGTATAAATCCTTGAGAGACGAGAGACGTACCGCAGCCTCGCTACCAGGACAAAAGAACACAACGACGACGCACGCAACACAGTGAGCGGCACCGCGCTGGGTGAGCATTTCGCGGCCAAGCATGCATCTGACCCATTGCCATTGGGAGCAACGGCTTTCTCAGGTATCCGGGTTCTCGGTTCTGAGCGTGACCGCCCCAGGAGGAGGATCCGGGAGGCCATCAATATCAGGGAGCGATCCCCGGAAATTAACAATAACAGTGGCTGGGATCTGCTATAACACCACCTTACTGCGAGTGGCGCGGGGCTCTAGACACCTCACTGGTGGTGTGAGACTGGAACTGGGCTGTTATCACTGCTGTAGCGCAGTATCTACTTTCCTCACCGTTTGTGCTTGTGTTGTCATGTATATGTAGTAATGCACACCCGCCATGACGCGCTTTGCACTTCTCTACGCGCGCTGTCACTATGTACCGCGCTTTGCTTGCTTGCCTCCTTCTTTTATACTGCTGTTCTTTCCATGTCCACTTCATTCCTGATGATGGTCATAAAGACCGAAACGTTGTAACGATACCAATGGATTTGTGTGAAATGCAGTGCTCTCTTGAGTGTAGGCAGGTTGCCTGCAAACAATTCAAATTTTTATTATTATTATTATTAATAGTACGAAGTAGTGGTTGCGACCTCGGCGATGATTTGTAAGAAAAGGGTTTGCTCCCCACACCGGAGCTCGCGCTATTCCGCCGACTTTACTTGACACTTGACTGACTCACGACTGCTATCCAGAGCACACGAGAAGTCCATCGAACCTTCGACTCGGCAAACCTGCAAGAAAGCACCACTCCCTGCTCAATACACAGTGTTTCGGGGAATTCACCCCTCATCAGTTGAGCTTGAGTAGGCTGAGGAAGATTGTGCCTGAAGAGCACCGCTTATATAGTGCTCTCCAGGCACAACCATCACCAGGGATACAGACTTACAGAGACGCTCCGTTTTCAGCGCGACAAACACCTCGTGAGCACCAGATAGCAGCGTGAGTCAGTGTCGCTCCTGGACGGTGAGACAGACGTCGAGGACCCTCGGTCATTCGCAACGCTGTCACCTCCAAACCAACTAGTTGCAAGCCCGCGCTAACGGAGCGTCTGTGTAAGTTTGTATCCCTGGTGATGGTTGTGCCTGGAGAGCACTATATAAGTGGTGCTCTTCAGGCACAATCTTCCTCAGCCTACTCAAGCTCAACTGATGAGGGGTGAATTCCCCGAAACACTGTGTATTGAGCAGGGAGTGGTGCTTTCTTGCAGGTTTGCCGAGTCGAAGGTTCGATGGACTTCTCGTGTGCTCTGGATGGCAGTCGTGAGTCAGTCAAGTGTCAAGTAAAGTCGGCGGAATAGCGCGAGCTCCGGTGTGGGGAGCAAACCCTTTTATTATTCTTATTAATAATAATAATAATCAACGCAATAAATAGAGTAAGCTGCGCACTCAGTACAAACACCATAAGCAAAACTTGTTTTCATGTAAATAAAGAAGCTTGTTCCTAAACGTTTTCGTCGCCATCTCATCAGAGGATTACTGGCAAATCAACAATAGCTCTTAACTCAATATATATACGCACAATGCAAGTAATAATTTAGACCCTAACTAGCGCGATAAAATGAGAGCTGAAAGAAACATTACACCATTCAACGATATCAGGTGAAAACAGATGCGATAAATTCACCACTAGAAAGTTACCATGCAACCACAAACGAGAACTACTGATCTAAATTCACAAAAAATTTCAACGTAAACAAATTCTTTTTCTGCCTACACAAAATCGGTGGTTGTCACGACTTGTTGATCGCTGAACCTGGTTTTGAGCAAAGCACACGCCGTGTTACACGTGTGCAGGTCTCACGTCTTCTCCAAATTCCATTCGTTCGTGGACCAGCATCTCGAGCGTCCATGCAATTCGTGGGCAGCGTGTATTGGAACAGGCTTCCGGCAAATATTCGTAGCCATGAAGATATTCTGGGTTTCAAAGCCCTGCTGTGCCCAGATGTTCTTGACACGATTTCTCTGTCTTGACTCATTCGTCAGACATGTGCATTTTGATCTTTTGGTTTGGTCTCTAATCGACAAACTGACTTTTCTCCTCAAATACCTCAACTTCTCTATTTCTATTTCATACATCTGCTTCGTTTATTCCTTACTCTTTTCTTTCTATCTTTTTCTTTTCTTTCCCTTGTCATTTAATCACTGTCACTCACATACAAATACCGTCATAAAATATAGAACACACGATTTTCTCATCTTTTTCTATTTCTTGTTTTTCATTAGCTTTAGCATGTTCATTCACATTCTTCATCATTTGTGAGAACTAGACCTAGTCTAGTGAGTAGGCATTCTACTGCCTGTAATTCTGGTGAAGTAAAATAAAGTAACAACAACAACAACTACTACTACTTCGTCTGAATTATAGCGTACATTGTGCTTAGGGAAAATTCATCTTGAACGATCCGAAGTACGGAAAGATTTGCGTTTACGTTAGCGTGTTTTTTGCTAAGGATATCTAATGAGTTATATGCGAACTGTCATCATTATTATTATTATTACCAGCTATATTTAACCTCAGTATCACCTCTGGCATGGTTCTATCAGATTTGAAAACCTCTATTGTTATCCCAGTATACAAAGGTAAAGGAAGCAAAGGCAGTGCTGGCTCTGATTGCCCCATTTTCCTGCTCCACGGAGTTGCGAAGGTGTTCGAAGGTATGTTGAGCAAGCAAATGACTACATTTGTGGAGGCCAATACCCTCCTCCGTAAGCACCAGTTCGGGTTTCGCCGGCAGCGATCCACCACTGACCAACTAGTCCAAATGACATCCTCAATAAGAAGAGCCTTTGACAGCAAAGCTTTGTGCGACGGACTCTACCTGGACCAAGAGTACATATTGTGCAACTCGACGATCCCCCAGCCCATGGCGGAATATTTTTGTGACATCAGTCTTTGGCGGCGGTTTGGCTCACTGATGCCATCATGCGTAGCCACAGATCAAAGTGTACAAATGGTTTGTACATTACAGCCACGGTAGTCGAAGCAGAACAACGGACGATAGATCGATCATCGATGTGTCTTGAACTTGACGAACTCTCACCGGTATCTACAAAACAAGCGCGGGAAAGCATACCCACTTAATCATGCTTCTGCCAAAGAATGACGCAATAATAAAATTCCGCCGTGGGTGAACCCATCGCAGCTCAAGATAGGAGTTGCACACTCTTGGTTATGTACTCTTGCCTGGACTTATCAAAAGCATTCGATAAAGCCAGCCATTCTGTCCTGTTGCATCTTCTCTCCTCATTCTGCTCATCATATTCAGTCAAAATAGCTCGGACCCTTTGTCTGTGGACGCTCTATTCATGTTCAAATTGGTAATCAAGTTACATCACTACATCCGGTGGGGACAGGAGTGGCGCAGGGTTCTCATCTAGACCCACTACTAACTAACATAAGTTACTGATCGACATTATCCAAACAGTGACTACCAACACCTTGAGCCTTTTTGCGGATGACTCCAACATTCTGTGCATTTCCCTACCGACTACCACAATTACGGCTCACTTGTCTCAGATTGATACTGAGCAGCGTGTACCTCTTGGGCTGAACATTCTGGATAACGTTTTAACGTAAGTGTTATGTGCCCATAATATATTCTAGGCAGGCAGGACCACGGCAGCAGAGCGAACTGTTCAGACTCCCTTCAGTTTAGACTACGTCTTTGGGAAATCCTCAAATATATATTATAATAAAAAAAATAAAAAAAGATGAATGAAGCTAGCCTGTGTCGACCTGAGGCTCATCGCCATCTTGCAGTCATATTAACCCCCTCCCTAGATTTCCGTGCGCACATTCGTTCCACTATCTCTAAATTTCGTAGCAGACTGTGACTAATAATAATAATAATAATAATACGTATTCGCATGCAACGACGCAAATCCACACAATTCAGTAGACACTTTTTCTATCAAACGTTTTCTTTCCCTTCTCTTCAGGATAGTACAGGGAATGTTGGAAATTAGAAAAACACATAACTATATAGAGAATGAAAGAAAGAAAATGTCAACACTTCAACATAGGTGTTAAAAATGATTAAAGTGTTAAAAACTCAAAAACAAACAGCTGCAAGTTGTAGACAAACACGTTGAACACATCAGGGAACACTTGTCACACTTTCACGAGGTGTGACACTAAACAGCTGCAACGATAACACATTCTCCTTCTGTACACATAGTTCTGGATCTAGTTTACGAATATACAGAGCTTCTAACACAGCAAGATGTAACTTAGACCTTCCACGAGTCAAAATCGAAAAGATATCATCACTATACAACTTACGACAACTAGCACTGCCCGACAAATGACGCTTGATGGACGATGTCCGATCACTTAGCTCTGTCACCTTCGACGCCTGCCGTTGTTCTCTTCCGTTAGGCTTGTTTGGTTGGTTGCTCCGGTCCACACCTCCAACGTCCGTTGATTTCATGTCCGTTTTTGTTGATTTCATGGCCGTTTTCGTGTCACTTCTTGGTCTTCCTCGTTTCCTCTTGTTGATCGTTGTTGTCACTTCCATTATCGACGTATTCAGATCACCAGTACTCCGTCTCTTCACCTTGCTTCTGGTAACTCTTCCGGTGTCTATGAGCTCCAGTGTCACATTGGGTGGTTTTCGAGACGGTCTCCCTCGCTTCCTCACGCTTGTCTGAGATGGGCCAAGCTCCCCGCCCGTCGAGGCGGAGGCGCGCATGCGTACATCTACACTGGACGCAGACAAATGCGTTCCAGTATCGGACTGCACAGCACATTTTGGAGGACGGCCACGACGAGGACGAGTACCACGAGCGTCAACAGGGACAAGACCTAACGGCACATGTTGACGGATGCGTGCGCCCAGGTGTTGAAGGGTTCTACCTACGTACCGATCTTCACATTCTCGGCACTGAAAAAAAATAGATAAGGTTGCTTCTACTAAGGGTAGGTAGAACGTCCTTCTTCACACTGAACGCACGCGTCGTTCCAAATACTAAATACAATTTCACGCACGGGTAAGACGAACAGACAATGTTGCGCACCTCCTTTACTGGCTTGTATATTCCATGGGGAAGCTACACACCAACTAAATCCAAACTTCACCTTGTCAAAGCACTAGTCTATCGTGCCCATCGAATCTGCTCTCCTCAACTTCTTCAAGAAGAACTGAGGCGGCTCACATCAATTTTGACAAACAATGGATACCCCTCGTCACTACTAACAAAACTTATTAATAACAAACCAATCACGCAGGATCCGAAACCATTTGGACCGGACAGGTGCCCCGTGGTACTACGCTTACCCTGGGTGGGTGCTGGTTCTGCGCGCGTCTAGAAGGAGGTGCGCAACATTGTCTGTTCGTCTTACCCGTGCGTGAAATTGTATTTAGTATTTGGAACGACGCGTGCGTTCAGTGTGAAGAAGGACGTTCTACCTACCCTTAGTAGAAGCAACCTTATCTATTTTTTTCAGTGCCGAGAATGTGAAGATCGGTACGTAGGTAGAACCCTTCAACACCTGGGCGCACGCATCCGTCAACATGTGCCGTTAGGTCTTGTCCCTGTTGACGCTCGTGGTACTCGTCCTCGTCGTGGCCGTCCTCCAAAATGTGCTGTGCAGTCCGATACTGGAACGCATTTGTCTGCGTCCAGTGTAGATGTACGCATGCGCGCCTCCGCCTCGACGGGCGGGGAGCTTGGCCCATCTCAGACAAGCGTGAGGAAGCGAGGGAGACCGTCTCGAAAACCACCCAATGTGACACTGGAGCTCATAGACACCGGAAGAGTTACCAGAAGCAAGGTGAAGAGACGGAGTACTGGTGATCTGAATACGTCGATAATGGAAGTGACAACAACGATCAACAAGAGGAAACGAGGAAGACCAAGAAGTGACACGAAAACGGCCATGAAATCAACAAAAACGGACATGAAATCAATGGACGTTGGAGGTGTGGACCGGAGCAACCAACCAAACAAGCCTAACGGAAGAGAACAACGGCAGGCGTCGAAGGTGACAGAGCTAAGTGATCGGACATCGTCCATCAAGCGTCATTTGTCGGGCAGTGCTAGTTGTCGTAAGTTGTATAGTGATGATATCTTTTCGATTTTGACTCGTGGAAGGTCTAAGTTACATCTTGCTGTGTTAGAAGCTCTGTATATTCGTAAACTAGATCCAGAACTATGTGTACAGAAGGAGAATGTGTTATCGTTGCAGCTGTTTAGTGTCACACCTCGTGAAAGTGTGACAAGTGTTCCCTGATGTGTTCAACGTGTTTGTCTACAACTTGCAGCTGTTTGTTTTTGAGTTTTTAACACTTTAATCATTTTTAACACCTATGTTGAAGTGTTGACATTTTCTTTCTTTCATTCTCTATATAGTTATGTGTTTTTCTAATTTCCAACATTCCCTGTACTATCCTGAAGAGAAGGGAAAGAAAACGTTTGATAGAAAAAGTGTCTACTGAATTGTGTGGATTTGCGTCGTTGCATGCGAATACGTATTACGAAACTGTTTTTCCCACCGCCTCCAAACTACTGTTTGAATAATAATAATAATAATAATAACTGGTTTGAGGGAAAGAGACAAACGGGAAAAGTCTGAAGAAAAAATTGACTGTCACCACCAGGACTCGAACCAGGGACCCTCGCTTGTAGCCAGCGATGCTCTAACCACTGAGCTATGGTGTAGTCGTCATCCAAGCAGAGACCGT
>NC_088648.1:3717426-3839926 GCF_964019385.1 Sycon ciliatum | reverse complement strand
TAGGATCTAAGAGGGCATGCAGCCGTGCCTACGTCATCACTCAATGATCACGTACTAGACACCAGTCCTTAGTGACTTGTCAATGACTATGGGATGATGTAACCATGGCAACTACCCACGCCGACTATAGGGCTTGAAAGTGATGACGTCAAAACGGCCAGGGAGTAGTAAGTTGACATCAGATTTCTATTTTTGGATCCACTAAGGTGTGACTTTGCTATTGCCTAAGTATGTGGGTGCATAGCAACCCACTCATGTCGCATGCAGGTGTGACTTTTATTTCGCCACCAGCTGTAACCCCGCCCACAGTAGCCAAATCAGTCAGTTTCACTGGCTACATCACCATGCTGTGGGTAAGACCGCTTGAAATGTGCTTGGATCCATACAAAAACTGGATCCAAGTGGATCCAGTTTTTGAATTTTTGAAATTGTTGCTATGCTGTGACGTAGCACTTTCAAGCCCTATTCTGCTGATCATTACATTAACAGTGTGTGCGATCTCTGCTGGATAATTGTTAGCCTCTCTGCAGACCAGAACATATTCCCGCGCCACTGTTGTATTGCTACTAGCGCAGACTCAGTAGGTCATTTTATCGGCCACCCATGGCCATGCCACTGGAAAATCGTGCATTAAGGTGGCAGTTCCCCTTTTCCGTATACTACACTCTTTGGACCAGAAGTCATGAACAGCTAGGAATATCCAAACCAAACTTGGCAGTGATGTTGAGGGTGTTCATACCTAGGTTCAGAATCATTTTTCACACATCTCACATATCTTGAAGTGCCGAACTTGCTCTCAGCCAAAATGCGTTCATATCGCACGTACAGGGCAAGGATTGAGCCAAAAGAGAACAGAGGCTAATGGTACCCAGCAGTATTAATTTGCTCAGAACTCATGCAGACTGACAGCTCGAGGTGCTAAACTAGACTAAACCTTGCAAACATATGTACAGTGGAGCATTGTGATTTTCAATTTTACAGATCAGAAACGCGATGTTTACAGATAATTCAGAGGCATGCCAGTTGGAAGAACCTCGCTGGGATATTGACAGTTCTGTTTAGTTTAGCACCTAGCAAATTTCACGTGAATAATGCCCAAGATTATGATTCTATGACAAGTAAGCCCTGAGATATGTTGGCTCAAGCTTGTCGGAGTCCATGAAAAAGAGGGTCAAATTCAGGAAAAAGTACACTCCAGTTTCACCTTTCAAAAGCCACCAGCAGCATATGTTTCTTCTTCCTTGTGCTGTGCTTGATCCAGAAACCCTTTCTTCATTGCTCTGCAATGCTTCCTTGCCTTTTGCTCCTCTTCTGACGACTTTCTACGCTTGTGGTACAGTTTTCCTCTTGAAAGACACCTAGATTTCTCTCCAACGACGGACTAACAGTGCACCCCATACGCTGTACTACTTCGGCAAGCTCACTGTGATCTTCATTGAACACGATCACTGCCAGGAACACAGCAGTCTCAACAGTTATGGAGCTACAGAACGATTCCTTTGGACAGAGATGTCAAATAGTGCCATTGAGTGCTTCATTGGCATTCTGTGTGGCACGGCGAACACAGCCCTGTAGGAGGGATTTGTCGGCAAGATGGACATATACAGGTTTAATTTCTTCAAAGACTGCAACAGGGATAGTGTTGTTTGACGATGAAGAAACTGCCACAGAAACATTGCCATATCCACACTTCTATTGCTGCCACCTGCACCCTGAGTCCTTCTGGGCAGAACTGATTGCATTTCTCGGCATCCTTGGACTGTACGTTGTGGCAAACAGATGCCCAAATAACACGGGCCATCGCTGTGACGAAGCCTGCAATCCTGCAGATAGCATTTCCAAAATAGTTCCGTAGGGAGTCTCCTTCCTTGTGCAGAAAGTACAATAGCGGGTCAACACTTCCACGTCCACAAAATGTGTGTGTCTCCCAAGCAATCACAGTCTGCATGCCATATAAGGAGCTGTATCCTCGTCGCATCCATGTTCCGTCCGCTGCGACGGCGATTTCGGCTGGCGATTCCTCCCCGGCTGCAACTCGGTGTGTGAACCCAACTTCAGCAGCATTATTCATGCTCAAACTTGCAGTAGCTTTAGCAGCTTGGTGAAGATTCTTCACGTGGCGCTGGTAGTTCTTCTTTGCAACCGGCGCTGGCAAATCGAGGAATGCACACAATTTCCGGAAATCCTCGCGGCCTCGTTCAAGCAGGCGCATAGCCAGTACGCTCTTTCTATTCAATTCAAAATAACTGGATGTCTTTCCCACTGCGGGCGGTGAAGCAACAGCAGTGCAGTAGTTGCATGCAACTTCAATTATGGAGACTAGGCCAGCTCTTACATTTTCTGCAAACTGCTGATGTGGACAATAAATTCTGTAATTAAATTTAATTTCTGCAAACTAAAATTCCGCTTGTCAGAATCCAGGACTTCATCACTCTCCTCACTCGAGTCTTCATTGGAGTCACCAGCGCTTTCGGTATCCTCATCTGCAAGTAAGTTCAGATCGCCAGCCAAGGGTTCACAGCTACGAGACGTGTCAGGTACTCCCAATTGCTCAGAGTCACATTCAGTTTGAGCACGAGATGCAGACTCGTTTTCTTTCTCCAGATCTCTGCGCTTGGGGCTCTGGAACTGGTTCCCGTAGAAAACACGCTTCTTGGCTCTGTAGTTAGCGGACTATCTCCTCTTATTGCCAATGACCAGAAGACAAAAGCTACAGAGAACAGCGGCCACGCCAATTTCCAAATTTTTCTGTACTTCCTTTGACGCGGATTTGCATTTTTTTTGTTCGTGCTGACAGTGACACCGTACCAGTGCTGACCTGCTGACTGTACTGCAGAGCTGAGTAGATGTACGGGTCGGTACGGGGTACAACTAAAAGCCAACACGGCACACACACACAAATAGCTGGCGGTCTTGGCACCCTCCGCGATCCACGCAGTGAACCGGAACGAAGATTGATTGCGCTTGCGAACTGCATTCAAAGTGGAGATCAGCTGATTTTTTACAAATTCGCAGTGGGAGTTGGTTTGAATTTTTAAAATTTCCCAACCGTCGTGTTGTTTACCGCATAAAAAATTACACCAGCGGAAAGTTCATCACTTTAGGAGGAAAATGAGCCGGATATGGCCTCATTCTGACAACTTTCATTTTTTGGTCCTTTTTTTGGACCCAAAAGGGGATCTGCCACCTTAAAGGGGAAGTGCATCGATTTTTTCGAGTATGGTCCAGAAGAAAGACAATTTGATATCGGTTCGAATGGCATTCATACCATAAGCCAAACTTGCCAAACTGCACTGCACGCTTAGTACTCTACTTTCTTTCACTTTGTTTGGTGGCTCGCCAAAATTCTTAAATTATCACCTAGCCGTTAGAAAATTAATGTTAGCAGCTTGTGATTGGATTTCTCACCTGCCATTTTCTTGGAACCCCTGGCACTGTGGACTGTTGCTGGAGAATTGTAACTTCTCATTCTCACACTTTGCCCGTAATCTTGCGCCCATGTTTTTTTTTGGTAGTATAAATCTGACCATCTCCACCTGATATCATCCTATTCAATATCACCTTCTCTGATGAGCCTTATGAAGGCGGAACAGCTGTCAGGAGGAATTGCAGTATCTACCTGCAACCCTTCCTTGGTTGGTGTGTGTAATGGCTACCGAGGGTAGCAGTGAGTCGGCTGTGAGAGCGCATGGAGGAGAGGAGAGGAAGAGTTCTTTAAATTGTATTGGCCGAATAGTACCGTTCACCATTTGAAATAAGTACTAGTATTGCATTATCTAATACTAGGATCCAGCGGATAATGCTCCGAAAATGTTCGTATAATGCTAATCATCATGCTCCAAAAACTGCCTTGTAATGCTAATTATAATGCTTCAACAAGGGCTATAATGCTCTTGGTTTGGAACAAAAATGGAAGAAAGGCTGCACATTGTCAAACTTCCAGGAAAGGACGTATTTAGTCGACCTGCCTCTGACGCTGCTACACTTCTTAGCACTATAAGACATGATCACGTCTCCATTGGCTGCTCTCCATTGCAACTTTGATGCAGGGCTGTGGCTCCGTAGTGGGTGTATCAAATCCTTTCCCTTGCTTATCCGTGTAGTGAGAGGTGAAACCATTATTGCTGGTGATCATTTGGATGCGGGAAGCATATCAGTAGAAGTAGTATTCCTGCCTGCAGACAAGCTGTCACTGCTTCCACTCTGTGAAAAATGTCTTCATCTGAAACAGCTCACGTGAGGCCAGTGGAGAGACGATCTCAGATCGAGATCCCTCCCATTTGCGGAAATCCTGAAAACACTTGGTCAGAAGTTATTTCGCCGCTCTACATCCTCTGCTTGCGCTGTCTTCTTCTCCTGAGGTTGCAAATGGTTGGCCACAATACTCTTCTTTTCTGATAGCACCTGACTGTAGGCCTTGCATTCAAATCGTCCACGACGAACTGTACGTGCTTCACCAGGAAAGTTAGACACGCGCTCCTGAGCACTCAAATCGACTTGGTACTGCGTCCATGAGAAATTCTAGTTCTTTTCGAGCCTGCTGACCTGGACTCGGCAAAGGCAGTTATTTCGAACACGCTCTTTCTGTTTATAGCCGCTCCTTCATCCAGGTCCAAATTAAATCTATCGATACATCAGTGTTTTCTTCAGTATCGTTAGAGATGCTATGGGCAGAGCCTATGGCATAACAGGGAAACTCCTCTTCGTCTCTTTGATATTCACTTCGCGTACGTCTAGTCTCCTCCATGGCTCTCCATGCTTTCTAAAGAAGAACTGCTCGTAAATCATCGTTACGGGTTTTGTGTAACAGCCTCAGTTGCACGTTGGGCATGCTACATCACCTGTACATTTACCTGACTGCATTGCAACATGAAGACTTTATGTAGCAATGGCATTACATGTATGTAGTCAGGTAAATGTAGCATTAGTGCTAAAGGTGTTCCATGTCTACAAATCACAAAGTCATGTGTCGGTACAATACACTGTGGCGTTGCACCTCATGGCTTTAGCCGATTGTTGCCAAAAACTTGATATTTCCCGACATTATCCACTATGAAACTCGTTATGCTGCTCAAACCTCACATAATGCTCGTCTTGTTCCTTTCTAATGCTCCATAATTCTTTGATGCTCAGATAGTCTCATAATGGCGAATATAATGCCGGCATTATCCGCTGAACCCTATCTAATACCATGCACATATACATGTACCTACATGTACATGTATATGCTAAGCCACAGAATACTGCAGTGTTGCCACAGTGTTGCCTATTTCCGCTGCTTTTCTGCTTGTCACAAGTTTTGGCATCATTATATGCACACGAACTGGCTCATTTTGAGTTGCGGTATCAGCAACATTTGAGCTTTTTCTGAAAAATTAATGTGGATGCGATTTCAGCAATTTCCACTAATTTTTTTGGTATGGTTGCGAAATACAGAAGTTGAGAAATATTTTGGCATCTTTGGGAAATGGCTACCCAGTTGCCCTGCAACTAACTTTACTTACTGCATATTGTACTCGTCTCTTGATACTGCGTGTATTGCACAGTGTCCGCGAGGAATATTTTTCATAATCCCCGCGGCGCTGCGCGCCTTGGGGATTTGAAAAATAATCCCCTCGGAACCGTGCAATATCCTATATATACTGTACAATGTAGTCCATGATTGGCCAGGGTCAGGGAGGGGACCCCGCTCGGGGGTGTGTCATAATAATTGACTACTTTAACAGTGTGGTGACGTTTCGTGCCCCCGCAATCGATTAGAGAAGGCACTTCTTGGCTGCTTTCGATCTGCGTAGACATGGTAGAAGTAGCTAGTTAGTGCTTGTACCGTACTTGTAATCATTCTGGTCTTTGATACAGTGCTATGACCTACGTTCTTCTCTGTGTGATGATTGAACAAGGGAGCGGTCTCTGCTAGCCATTTTTATTGCCAATCGGGCTCAGCACTCGGAGTCAGCAGGTGATTACTTCTTATTGGCAGCATAATTACGTCACTGGAAAATCGTGCATGAAGGTCTGCATGTACAGCCAGCGGGTTGTAGCTTGATCTACGTGTTCGTAGCGTGTATACTACGAACAGTCGAACATTCCCTCAGTCATTCGAGAGAATACATGGTAGGGACAAGGTGTGAGTTTACCCAAGTTCCATTGCGTTTGAAATAGGAGCCCAACAAGAACAAGAGTAGGTTGTGTTTCAGATTGTTGTGTTCACAGCGATAGTGAAGTCGGTTAGGTTTGCAGAATGTCGGCGACTGGTCCCATTGAGAACGCTCGCGAGGACTCGGCAAGTTGTGCAGGCAGGAGGAAGAAGCCATATGGAGAACGTCCACAACCCGAAAATGGAGAAGACGAATTGCAACTGTTGGTATCCTCGCCAGCGCTGCCCAAGTTACCGGATGAAGTATGGGCACTGATATTCAGGGAGTTACCGGATGGATGGTATCACAGTCATCGCCTAGCAACCGTCTGCCAGCAATTCGCGAGGGTCGCTGCTGACTGGAAAGGTAGGGTATGTGAGACAACGTCTTTCGATTTCCGCCATGGATCTAGGAGAATCATGAAAAAGAGATTCATTGATATGGCTCGCAAATGTGGAAATCACGTAAAAGAGTTGGTACTGATGGGAGGGAACTTCGTGACATCAAGACCAAGAATCTCAACAAATGCTGTAGTTAAAGGTTTGAAATTTATGCCTAACCTCGCCGTGCTTGACTTCAGCATGTGTCTCATGGGAAGCGATCTCACAATCCTGGGCGCAATACTTGAATTTGAGAATTTACGAGATGTTCGAGTCACTGTTGCCGCGAGGAAATTTCATTATGTGCACGATTACTCATCTCATTTTACTGAGGCGGGCATGAATACACTGGAGGAATTAGGAGCAAAGATGTCCCTGCATCTGACAATCGTCGGATGGTATTGGATAGATACTGGTTTAAACGAGATACTGCACCGACTTCAAGCCAGGTCGGTAAATTTGAAAAGCCTGCAGATTGCCCGGCGTCGTGTTGTCTTCGCCACAGCGCTGTGCGGTACAACTCTAGCTAACGCAGGCCTGATGGCGGACCACCATTCACGTTTTCCATTGTACTGTTCAATAGAGTGCGAACTGATTTCAGCTAGTTTACCATGTCTTCAACGCTTAGTCCTGAAAGATCTCTATGTCACAGCAGAGCGATTTCTAGAAATCCTGAAAAACAATCCACAGATCACGCAGCTGAGCGTTTGTGTTAAAATAGACGAAATGGATTTTGCTGAAGATATGTACAATGCTGAGTTCATTGAGAAGTTCTCTCGACTCGAGAACAAGTTCACGGATCTGGACATATCTGGCTGGCAAACAGCAGCACCATGCGATGTGTTAGTGAAAATGGCAGCAAGCTTCAAGTCGCTGCGACAATTCTCCTACCAGTTTCGGACTCAGCAAGCACTCCTTGACGCAGGATATGTCAGAGATGGAAATGAGCATAGTGCTCAGATGCTGGTTTCTGCCTGTCCCAATTTGTCAAGCCTAACTATTGGTGGTGCCATTGGTGTGCCAGGCCTAACTGGTGACCCTTGGCGTACCGACTCCCAGAGTGGCTGGATTGTGCTTCCTGAGAACTTTGGTGAGTTGGCCACGCTGGGAAAGCTTTCAAAGCTGCAATCGCTGTCACTACGTGGTATGTCGTTGAAGTCCGCCGCAGACCTCGATTCACTTGCATCACTTTGTCCACAACTGGAGTGCTTGCATCTCAGTACCATCAACAATGAACATTGCCCGAACATCTTAGAATTGGGCGCTGTCATCGGAAAGCTCCCAAACCTGAAGGCGCTGACTATTGACCACCCAAATGTTGAGCTGCATAGCTTTCTTGAAAGTTGTGGGAAACTTACTCAGTTGGAGCATTTCAGCTTCCGAACGGAAGAAACCATCTCTGATCTCACGCTTATCCATTTCTTTGAATCCAGTTCATCTCCGCTTAATTTCGTCCACATCGTCTGCGTAGGGACGGCGATAGGACTAGAGGAGCTAATCCAACGCCTGAGTGAAATTCGTCCTAACAGCAGGTTGCGTGTGAAACGTAGTTGGACTAAGGATAATGAAGACTGTGCACATAAGGGATTTGAGAGGGTCGGTTATTAAACCAGTCACACTTTTGATTTTGGTTTTTGACAAGATGTCTGCAACTTTCGCCTCAGCTTGCTCATGACTTTGTCTTATGTCTGTTAGTGCTGCATCATACCGCTGTCTCTCTCGTGGAATTTAGCGATCTAGAGATTTATATCTTTCAATTGACACAGTAGCCACATCAGGACCAGACCAAGCGAAGGGTAGCACAGGTCCACCAACGACCTGTTTTTAGTATTTAAAGCGATCCTAAACTTGGTTAGGTGAACAGTTATACCGAGCAATGTGTGCAGTGATACTGGCTTGCTAATCATGGTTTCATTCCGTGATTTAGAGTAGCTGTGTCTAGATTTACTATGCATATTGTTATACAGTGTATGTTCATGTTGGTGATATCCTGCACTGGCATAGTGCTTTCCTAATTTACTCACATACACTATGTCGCCATGTGCTGTTTCTCACTTTCACCTTTTCCTTTCGTCGCTTTGCTCGGCTTTACTCTAGAATTAAAGTTCCAAACCACTGTCGCGTTAATCTAGCTGAATGCATTTCCGCTGTTCTTTCAGTTCGTCGCATTTGTTCTACCATACTTCTTTCCAGCTAATCAGTGAATCTGTTTTCATAAAAAAATTAATGATTGTTCCTGAAATATAGCGAACGGTGTTTGCCCCATGATGGTTTGTGGCTATCTTGTAAAAACAATTTTAAAACATACGCTGGAGGACTCGTTTTATTGAAGTTATGTGAGGAAGAGAGCGAGAAAGAGAGAGAGAGAGAGAGGTATAATGAAAAGGAAAGGGGAACAGGGTACGGCTTGCCACATCCAGGATTCTGGCACGCAGACAATCCCACAGCCAGATACCTGAGATGAACGATTCGTCGACCGTGAAGAGGGGCACTGAACGACCTCTTCGCGGGAGTCGAATCCAGTGGCGTTAGTGATGGAGATCGCACTTTCCGTTTATCAGGAACTCAATCGATCGTTTGAGTTTGCGAAGCGTCCCCCTCCTCGGCTTCTTGCAACGTCCAGTACGCAGAATGAGAGGCCGCGTCGTGGGTGATGGATTACTCTCCCGCGTCTTCATCTCCACGACACGTGGGCAGGAGAACCGAGCTATCCAAAAACCTCCAATGTCAAAACAAATCCGCAAGTCCACTAGTGGCTGAGCTTCTTCCTCAAATCTTGTCTCGACTCGAGTTCGCGCTGCGAAGTCATGGTCAAACTATTTTCTGTGCATGATCGCGTCCCATTTTTCCACTCCGAAAGGCATTATTTTTCAGAAAAAAAATTCGGAAATCCAACATGGCGCTAACCGTCGCGAACCTCCTTTAAGGGGGCAGCCTACCCATAAATTTCACATGGCATTCAATTGACCGTAACTTTGGTGTTTCTCAGTGGATTTGAGTGAAATTTTGACCACACACTCCTGCCACTATGCTGGCCCTCAGGACATGATTTACAAGTTCTTGCGCCTCACTGACAGGCTTTCCAGGCCGGAAAATTTCCGGCATAGTGCCACGGTGTGCGAGCCACCCAGGAGTCAAACAAATGCATTTACATTTTTTCACATTTTCGTGCCCATTCTGTCCGTGCGCGGGACCCAAACCTAAAACAAGTCCAGAAGCAGCCATGGGTGGTGGGGTAGGGCCCCTCAACGTGGCCCTGGAATCTGTCACAACGGAACGAGTGGGCGTTCTCTCGCGGACTCCCACAGACCCAAGTCAATTTTTGAATTTTTTAGGTTTAGGGTGTGCTACCAGGTCGTACCTTTGATACAACATCCAGTGCTGGGACCTCCACAGCAAGCCATTTCCACAGCGCTGCACACCAAATCCAGGATGCCCTCAGAAACCGGCAAAGACTGCCACTCACGTTTCACTACTGCCTAGTACTGAATCCTACCTGACTTCTTGACACGACTCAAACTTGCCAAAGTCACTAAATCAACGTCAACTACAATAATCAAGCCACATATCTGCAACGTCACGAGGGTGCTGGCAAAAGTCCTGCTGCACGGCGGCGGGCTTCGCCCGCCGCCGTGCAGCCCAATACGTGGTTTTTTAACGTGATTTTTTGGACTTTTTTGGACTTGGGGCAAAATTCTGCACACTTTCGCGTGTTTCCATAATACGACAAGTTGCGCACGGTCTGCTCACATTCAAATACAGTGCTGCCAACAAATGACAGCATGCAACAAAAAAATCTTTCCTTGCAAGGGCACATTTTCGGCCATAACTCTTGAACGGCTGGTCAGATAGGGACACAATTTTCAGAGAATTTGCAGCTATTCATGCTCTTTTAACTGACGTAGCACTCAATATGAATTTACAAATTCGATTTTTCAGCGAATTTTTGGGTAGTCTGCCGCCTTAACTGAGTATAACCCCATAAGCCGCATCCTTGTCACACCAAGCAAGTGGGTACCCAGTTCACGAAGTCTGACGTCACAGCTTCTTGAAAACGCGTATTTACTTGGCCAAGTGGTAAAGTAGCGGACCTTTAGCACCACGTTTACAACGTAGGCCTTTTGATGTACTTGATTACGTCGATGGGGGTGCGCGATACGTGTTTTGCATACTTGGCTAGCCTTTAGCGAGATGTGATTATGGATCGACGTCGTTGCCACAGGAACAGAGCTCGAGCAGAATGGCGCGCATGATTTCAAAGTTCCTCGCGGGAAATGTGGATGAAAAGACTGTTTTTTTTAGTAAACTACATGATTGTACTGTACTTCGCAAATTAGTCCGAGTCACCAGCAAATGAGTTCTATCTCGAAGTGTACGGATGGTTACCGGCTTCCATTTGGCGTGGTATATAGTTGCCAAATTCAGGAGTACAGTGTTCCAGGCCCGCGAGCCACGAGAGAAGGGCTTTTCGCTCGACGCTGCCATTACTTCTTTCAACAAAATGACTGTCCTCCTTGGCTCCAAAACGAAATTTCTGGCACACAGCCTTAGTCAGCGTGTCCTCGGCAGCCATACCGAAACACAAAACAAAGATAGCAAAGAATAAAATTACGCCTCTCGATCGATCGTACCTAGTACCTCGTCGGTTGAATAACAAAAACTACAACATCAAAACATGGATGTGTTTTTTGAACTCTTGACCTCTTGGTGCAAGTGCAAAGGCAAATTCCTACGTCCCGTCACAACGTACAAAAGGCCTTTTCTACGTCGAAAACGTTGCCTGATGAACGTACATCCTACGTCGCGACGTGACCCCGAACCCGGACAAGGCCCTACGTCAGGCTTACGTCGTAAACGACGTGGTGCTAAAGGTCCCTAATGAACAGAAACCTCTCGTCAGGCTCTCGACCCCGCGTAGGATGTAGGAGGGCATGCAGCCGTGCCTACGTCATCACTCAATGATCACGTACTAGACACCAGTCCTTAGTGACCTGTGCATGACTGTGGGATGATGTAACCATGGCAACTACCCACGCCGACTATTCTGCTGATCATTGCAGTGTGTGCGGTCTCTGTTGGATAATTGTTAGCCTCTCTACAAACCAGAACATCTTCCCGCGCCACTGTTGTATTGCCACTAGCGCAGACTCAGTAGGTGATTTTATCGGCCACCCATGGCCATGTCACCGGAAAATCGTCCATGATGGCATGAAGGTCTGCATGCACAACCAGCTGGTTGTAGCTGGTTAGACGTGTACGTGTTCGCAGTATATATTATACTAACAGTCGAACATTTCTCACTTATACTAGAGAATACACGGCAGGCGTTAGGTGGGAGGTTTCCCGAGAGCGGTTGCGTTCAAGAAGTAGGAGCTCAACAAGAACAAGGGTAGCTTGTATTTCAGGACCTTGTGTTAACAGAGATTGTGCAGGGCGTTAGGTTTGCAGAATGTCGGCGAGTGGTTCCAGTGACAACGCTGGAGAGGACTCGTCAAGAAACGGGCGCAGCGTCTCGGCCAGTGTATGCAGTGAACCGGGTGAGGTTTGCAGTCTGCCGGACATTTCTAGTCAAGTAAGCGGTGAGGTTTTTAGTAGCACAGCAACAGATACAGTTTGCAGTGTGGCAGTAATAGAACGCCATGAGAACACTACTCAAGACTCGGGAAGTTGTGCAGGCAGGAGGAAAAAGCCATATGGAGAACGTCCACAGCCCGACAATGGAGAAGACGAATTGCAACTGTTGGTATCCCCGCCAGCGCTGCCCAAGTTACCGGATGAAGTATGGGCACTGATATTCAGGGAGTTACCGGATGGATGGTATCACAGTCATCGCCTAGCAACCGTCTGTCAGCAATTCGCGAGGGTCGCTGCTGACTGGAAAGGTAGGGTATGTGAGACAACGTCTTTCGATTTCCGCCATGGATCTAGGAGAATCATGAAAAAGAGATTCATTGATATGGCTCGCAAGTGTGGAAATCACGTGAAAGAGTTGGTACTGATGGGAGGGAACTTCGTGACATCAAGACCAAGAATCTCAACAAACGCTGTAGTTAAAGGTTTGAAATTTATGCCTAACCTCACCGTGCTTGACTTCAGCATGTGTCTCATGGGAGGCGATCTCACAATCCTGGGCGCAATACTTGAATTTGAGAATTTACGAGATGTTCGAGTCACTGTTGCCGCGAGCAAGTTTCATTATGTGCGCGATTACTCATCTCATTTTACTGAGGCGGGCATGAATACACTGGAGGAATTAGGAGCAAAGATGTCCCTGCATCTGACAATCGTCGGATGGTATTGGATAGATACTGGCTTAAACGAGATACTGCACCGACTTCAAGCCAGGTCCGTAAATTTGAAAAGCCTGCAGATTGCCCGGCGTCGTGTTGTCTTCGCCACAGCGCTGTGCGGTACAACTCTAGCTAACGCAGGCGTGAAGGCGGACCACCATTCACGTTTTCCATTGAACTGTTCAATAGAGTGCGAACTGATTTCAGCTAGTTTACCATGTCTTCAACGCTTAGTCCTGAAAGATCTCCATGTCAAAGCAGAGCGATTTCTAGAAATCCTGAAAACCAATCCACAGATCACGCAGCTGAGCGTTTGTGTTAAAATAGACGAAATGGATTTTGCTGAAGATATGTACAATGCTGAGTTCATTGAGAAGTTCTCTCGACTCGAGAACAAGTTCACGGATCTGGACATATCTGGCTGGCAAACAGCAGCACCATGCGATGTGTTAGTGAAAATGGCAGCAAGCTTCAAGTCGCTGCGACAATTCTCCTACCAGTTTCGGACTCAGCAAGCACTCCTTGACGCAGGATATGTCAGAGATGGAAATGAGCATAGTGCTCAGATGCTGGTTTCTGCCTGTCCCAATTTGTCAAGCCTAACTATTGGTGGTGCCATTGGTGTGCCAGGCCTAACTGGTGACCTTTCGCGTACCGACTCCCAGAGTGGCTGGATTGTGCTTCCTGAGAACTTTGGTGAGTTGGCCACGCTGGGAAAGCTTTCAAAGCTGCAATCGCTGTCACTACGTGGTATGTCGTTGAAGTCCGCCGCAGACCTCGATTCACTTGCATCACTTTGTCCACAACTGGAGTGCTTGCATCTCAGTACCATCAACAATGAACATTGCCCGAACATCTTAGAATTGGGCGCTGTCATCGGAAAGCTCCCAAACCTGAAGGCGCTGACTATTGACCACCCAAATGTTGAGCTGCATAGCTTTCTTGAAAGTTGTGGGAAACTTACTCAGTTGGAGCATTTCAGCTTCCGAACGGAAGAAACCATCTCTGATCTCACGCTTATCCATTTCTTTGAATCCAGTTCATCTCCGCTTAATTTCGTCCACATCGTCTGCGTAGGGACGGCGATAGGACTAGAGGAGCTAATCCAACGCCTGAGTGCAATTCGTCCTAACAGCAGGTTGTTTGTGAAACGTAGTTTTACCAATTATTATGGAGACAGTGCACATAAGGGATTTAGGACGGTCAGATATTAAACCGATTATCCTTTTAATTTTGGTTTGTGACACGATGTCTGCAACTTTCGCCTCAGCTTGCTCATGACTTTGTCTTATGTCTGTTAGTGCTGCATCATACCGCTGTCTCTCTCGTGGAATTTAGCGATCTAGAGATTTAAATCTTTCAATTGACACAGTAGCCACATCAGGACCAGACCAAGCGAAGGGTAGCACAGGTCCACCAACGACCTGTTTTTAGTATTTAAAGCGATCCTAAACTTGGTTAGGTGAACAGTTATACCGAGTAATGTGTGCAGTGATACTGGCTTGCTAATCATGGAGCTGTGTCTAGATTTACTATGCATTTTGTTATACAGTGTATGTTCATGTTGGTGATATCCTGCACTGGCATAGTGCTTTCCCAATTTACTCACATACACTATGTCGCCATGTGCTGTTTCTCACTTTCACCTTTTCCTTTCGTCGCTTTGCTCGGCTTTACTCTAGAATTAAAGTTCCAAACCATTGTCGCATTAATCTAGCTGAATGCATTTCCGCTGTTCTTTCAGTTCGTCGCATTTGTTCTACCATAGTTCTTTCCAGCTAATCAGTGAATCTGTTTTCATAAAATAATTAATGATTGTTCCTGAAATATAGCGTACGGTGTTTGCCCCATGATGGTTTGTGGCTATCTTGTAAAAACAATTTTAAAACATACGCTGGAGGACTCGTTTTCTTGAAGTTATGTGAGGAAGAGAGCGAGAAAGAGAGAGAGCGAGAAAGAGAGAGAGAGAGAGGTATAATGAAAAGGAAAGGGGAACAGGGTACGGCTTGCCATATCCAGGATTCTGGCACGCAGACAATCCCACAGCCAGATACCTGAGATGAACGATTCGTCGACCGTGAAGAGGGGCACTGAACGACCTCTTCGCGGGAGTCGAATCCAGTGGCGTTAGTGATGGAGATTGCACTTTCCGTTTTTCAGGAACTCGATCGATCGTTTGAGTTTGCGAAGCGTCCCCCTCCTCGGCTTCTTGCAACGTCCAGTACGCAGAATGAGAGGCCGCGTCGTGGGTGATGGATTACTCTCCCGCGTCTTCATCTCCACGACACGTCGGCAGGAGAACCGAGCTATCCAAAAACCTCCAATGTCAAAACAAATCCGCAAGTCCACTACAGTAAGATCGGGCGCCGAAGAACACCTCGCCGAAGAACACCCAGGCTAGAAAACCGGCAAAATTTAAGAACAGTCCAGGCTAGAATTATCAGATTTAACTGAGTATAACCCCATAAGCCGCATCCTTGTCACACCAAGCAAGTGGGTACCCAGTTCACGAAGTCTGACGTCACAGCTTCTTGACAACGCGTAGTTACTTGGCCAAGTGGTAAAGTAGCGGACCTTTAGGCTAGCACCACGTTTACAACGTAGGCCTTTTGACGTACTTGATTACGTCGATGGGGGTGCGCGATACGTGTTTTGCATACTTGGCTAGCCTTTAGCGAGACGTGATTATGGATCGACGTCGTTGCCACAGGAACAGAGCTCGAGCAGAATGGCGCGCGTGATTTCAAAGTTCCTCGCGGGAAATGTGGATGAAAAGACTGTTTTTTAGTAAACTACATGATTGTACTGTACTTCGCAAATTAGTCCGAGTCACCAGCAAATGAGTTCTATCTCGAAGTGTACGGATGGTTACCGGCTTCCATTTGGCGTGGTATATAGTTGCCAAATTCAGGAGTACAGTGTTCCAGGCCCGCGAGCCACGAGAGAAGGGCTTTTCGCTCGACGCTGCCATTACTTCTTTCAACAAATTGATGACTGTCCTCCTTGGCTCCAAAACGAAATTTCTGGCACACAGCCTTAGTCAGCGTGTCCTCGGCAGCCATACCGAAACACAAAACAAAGATAGCAAAGAATAAAATTACGCCTCTCGATCGATCGTACCTAGTACCTCGTCGGTTGAATAACAAAAACTACAACATCAAAACATGGATGTGTTTTTTGAACTCTTGACCTCTTGGTGCAAGTGCAAAGGCAAATTCCTACGTCCCTTCACAACGTACAAAAGGCCTTTTCTACGTCGAAAACGTTGCCTGATGAACGTACATCCTACGTCGCGACGTGACCCCGAACCCGGACAAGGCCCTACGTCAGGCTTACGTCGTAAACGACGTGGTGCTAAAGGTCCCTAATGAACAGAAACCTCTCGTCAGGCTCTCGACCCCGCGTAGGATGTAGGAGGGCATGCAGCCGTGCCTACGTCATCACTCAATGATCACGTACTAGACACCAGTCCTTAGTGACCGCGAAAGGCTAAAGGGACAAGCTTATCTATTTTTGCGGATTTTCTTTCATAAAAAAATAAACGTCACAGGCTGCTCTTCGGAGGTGTCCGCGTCCCAGCGGTCCGGGCAAGCGACCGAATCTCAGTGGGACACTTGGCCGTGGCCTTTGTACTGGAATCTGTGGGAGAGCCTTTCCAGGGACTACACCTGGGTACCCGGGTATCGGGTATGGCTCCTTTTTTGTTCCTTTCCTTTTTATTTGTTTTTGCTGAGAAAGAAACGTTGCAGGATGGAAAGCTTTCTGTTCCCGCCATGCGCCAGCGCCTTTGCTCTAGTAAAACATTGCTGGCTGATAATGGTCATTGCCCGTGATGTCAACTTAGAAGGTGACGGGAAGCTGGGTTTCTTGCCATTTCCAACTTCCTGACTCTGAAAATGTAGCTTGAACTAAGAGCTCCAAATATTTCAGTTTTTCGATGTGCCAGACCTATTGTTACGACCTGCAGAGATGAGGAGCAAGTGAGGCGTTGGATTAATGCCAATAATGGTGTTTATGTCCCGGACGACGCCAGCGGTTTTCACTTGTCAGGAGGACAGCCAAGTTGGAGCAGGCAGATGACAGATTATTAACTTTGAGCATTTATAGCCGAGTGTGTGGCTTGCCAGAGAGAATCGTCTCAGTACCTCATGGTTACTAGTATCTGACAAATGCCTCTTATTGCTAGTCTGCACTAGAGCATTAGCAGAATTGATCATGTCACAAGTAGTGTCAAGACTTGATGTCCTACGATTATACTCAGATCATGTTGCTACTTCACAGGAATATTCGTCCTGCCACTGTACACTCTTCCAGGATTGCATGCAGAAGTCACATGCCTATCACAGTGTGCAAGGGACAACGCGTTTGCACTGCTTACGGATTCAAGCGGATGGAGTGCAGGCCAGATAAGAAGACATAATCCGGCTATTCAAATAGCTTGGGCTGCTATTAATTGGCTAGACTCCTGGAAATATGGACAAGAATCTCTCTCTCTCTCTCTCTCTCTCTCTCTCTCTCTCTCTCTCTCTCTCTCTCTCTCTCTCTCTCTCTCTCTCTCTCTCTCTCTCTCTCTCTCTCTCTCTCTCTCTCTCTCTCTCTCTCTCTCTCTCTCTCTCTCTCTCTCTCTCTCTCTCTCTCTCTCTCTCTCTCTCTCTCTCTCTCTCTCTCTCTCTCTCTCTCTCTCTCTCTCTCTCTCTCTCTCTCTCTCTCTCTCTCTCTCTCTCTCTCTCTCTCTCTCTCTCTCTCTCTCTCTCTCTCTCTCTCTCTCTCTCTCTCTCTCTCTCTCTCTCTCTCTCTCTCTCTCTCTCTCTCTCTCTCTCTCTCTCTCTCTCTCTCTCTCTCTCTCTCTCTCTCTGTCTATGTGTTTCTCTAAGTCTGAGTCTTGGTCGTTCTATCTGCCTGTCTGCGTAACTCTCCAACTGTTTCCTTGTCTCGGTCTGTCTGTTTGGCTGTCTCTGCTTGTCTCTTTATGTTTGTCTGTCTGCCTGTCCCTGTATTTATAGCTCTATTTCTCTCTCTCTGCTGCTATTCTTCTGTATCTCTTTGTCCCTCTCTCAGTCTCTTTTTCTCTGTCTCTGTGTCTTCTTCTTGATCTGCCTCTCTCTGCTGCTATTTTTTCTCTGAGTCTTTGTGTCTGTCTCTCCTTTTGTCATTCATTATGACTGTGCGTCTCTCTGTTTCTGTCTCTGACTTTCTATGTCTGATTGTCTGTCTCTGTCTGTTTTTCTCCTGAGTCTGTGTGTCTGTCTGTCTCTCCTGTTTTTCCTTAACGTTTGTCCCTCTCTTTCTGTCTCTGTCTTTCTGGATCTAATCGTCTGTCTGTTCGTCTTTGTCTGTCTGTCTTTGTCTCCTTCTCTTTGAGTCTGTGTCTCTGTTTGTCGCTCTTTATGCGCATCCCTCTGTTTCTGTCTCTGTCTTTCTGTGTCTGCCTGTCTCTATCTCTGTACCGGCCGCTGTTCTGCACATAATTTAATCGTGTGGCACCACATACGTGGCTGTATATTTACCTATGCGTGGGACATTCACACCCAAACACACACACGCGCACACACACACACACACACACACACACACACACACACACACACATACTTTGTCTGTTTTTCTCCTGATTCTGTGTGTCTGTCTCTCCTGTTTTTTCTTAATGTTTGTCCCTCTCTTCTTGTTTCTGTCTTTCTGGGTCTGTCTGTCTTTGTCTCTGTCTCTTTCTCTCTGAGTCCGTGTCTCTGTCTGTCGCTCTTTATGTGCATCCCTTTGTTTCTGTCTCTTTTTTTCTGTGTCTGTCTGTCTCTATCTCTGTACCGGCTGCTGTTCTGCGCATAATGAAATTGTGTGGCACCACACACGTGGCTGTACATTTCTCTTGCTCTCTGAGTCCGTGTCTCTGTCTGTCGCTCTTTATGTGCATCCCTTTGTTTCTGTCTCTGTCTTTCTGTGTCTGTCTGTCTCTATCTCTGTGCCGGCCACTGTTCTGCGCATAATGAAATTGTGTGGCACCACACACGTGGCTGTACATTCATACACCCCCACACACACACACACTCGTGCGCTCGATCATACAAGTACATGTAGTACTGCAGAAGTCACATCAGAGATATAATTAAAACTCTCTCTCTCTCTCGGGTGCAGCGGCAACTTCCTTGACACTGTCTCTCTCTCTCTCGCGCGCGCTGTGCCTGCCGCTGTGCTGTCATACAGATAGTGAAATTGTGTGGCACAGAACACGTACATGACTGTACCCATGCGTGGGACATTCACGCATGCACACACACTCACACACTCACACACACACACACACACACACACACACACACACGCACACATGACCTGCAGCAAATAACATTTCATAGCTACAGGACCTTCAAAGAAAGTCATGGTGTCAAGAAGATATACAATGTCATGTAGAAGGATAATTGTAAAACAGCTTGCTGTCTAGAGCATTTGTAATATAAATTATCATATAATACATGTACCGTAAAATCCCGCCAGAGCGCCCCTACCTCCTCGACGCTTCAGGTGGGGAGGGGCGGATGGGCGAGTCCTACTTGCCGCATTCAGTGCTACATGAAAAAGTACTCACACTACGAAAACTGTTCGTGCATCTCGTACACCGACCAAAGGTCAAGAGCCAGGAGTCGTGCAGACCCGACAAAACGCAGGGTTTGTGCGATCCCTGGTCAGGAGGGTGGGCCCTGTTGCGTACATTTCCAACGGGGTCGAGCACGCGTCTGCAGTGCAGTACGGCATCACAGACTGCGACAGAGTCATACGAGGATACAATCAATCACGTCCCTGACAAGAAGTCAGGGAGGGGCGGATGGGAGAGACGGGGCGCTCTGGCGGGATTTTACGGTAGTAGGGAAACTCCTAGAGAGTCAAACTATCGGATAAATTAATGGCAAGCGAGAGTCTCTACTTTTTAGAGTAGAGTGGGTGGGTACGCAGACCAGCGTAAGTCATCACAAATATTAATTGATAATAAAGTGTAACCAATGCTGGTAATGGATCGTGTGTGAGCGACCAAAGAGGCGTACATCACATGTCCTGTACCACTATAACCACACACACAAACGTCCAGGAGAATTTCACGTACCGATGGATCTATCATGCTGCCGGGATCCCTCATATATCTCATACTGTGGTACATAACCATCGGAGAATTGCAAGGACCTAAATACGGCAAGCAAATCAGGGACATTAGGTGCAAGACCCGTTGTTCTAGTTGTCTAGACTGCACTGTGTTCTTGAAAATACTGAGCCTCCACGTTGTATCTGCATGTGGCATCCGTTGATCTCATTTGAGTAGTAGTAGTAGGCATGCACTGCATTACGTTTTGATGAAAGGTTCGATAGCTGCTGAATGGGTTTATCATTTGGCGTCCTGTGTGGGTATTGTTTCTTTGGATTGGTTCGGAGCAATGTTCAGATGGTCCAGGCATCTGGCCAATTAATTATGGCAGTCCAAGCTAGTTGAATATCCGGATCACTTTCTCTCATCTGGTCTACACTCCATCCGCTTGCATCCATAAGCAATGCAAACGCGTTGTCCATTGCACACTGTGACAGGCATGTAACTTCTGCATGCAATTCTGGGAGAGCGCACAGTGGCAGGACGAATATTCCCGTGAAGTTGCAACATGATCTGAGCATAATCGTAGGACATCAAGTCGTGTACCTACTTGTGACATGATCAATTCTGCTATGCTCTAATGCAGACTAGCAATAAGAGGCATTTGTCAGATACTAGTAACCATGAGGTGCTGAGACGATCTGCTATAAATACTCAAATAATCTGTCATCTGCCTGCTCCAACTTGGCTGTCCTCCTGACAAGTGAAAACTGCTGGCGTCTTCAGGGCCATAAACACCATTATTGGCATTAATCCAACGCCTCCCTAGGCTAGGCCCTTGCTCCTCATCTCTGCAGCTTCTAACAATAGGTCTGGCACAACGAAAAACTAAACTTGATACTTGGAGCTCTTAGTTCAAGCTACATTTTCAGAGTCAGGAAGTTTCAAATGGCAAGAAACCCAGCTTCTCTTCACCATTGGCATCACGAGCAATGACCATTGTCAGCCAGCAATGTTACTAGAGAAAATGCCAAAGGCGCTGGCGTGAACAGAAAGCTTTTCATGCAGCAACGTTTCTTTCTCAGCAAAAACAAAATTTAAAGGAAAGGAACAAAAAAGGAGCAACACCAGGGATTTGTCCATACCCGGTACCCAGGTGTGTAGCCCCTGGAAAGGCTCTCTCACAGATTCCAGTACAAAGGCCACGGACAAGTGTCCCACTGAGATGCGGTCGCTTGCCCGGACCGCTGGGACGCGGACACCTCCGAAGAGCAGCCTGTGACGTTTATTTTTATGAAAGAAAATCCGCAAAAATAGATAAGCTTGTCCCTTTAGTCCTACCCTTAGTGACCTGTGCATGACTGTGGGATGATGTAACCATGGCAACTACCCACGCCGACTATTCTGCTGATCATTGCAGTGTGTGCGGTCTCTGTTGGATAATTGTTAGCCTCTCTACAAACCAGAACATCTTCCCGCGCCACTGTTGTATTGCCACCAGCGCAGACTCAGTAGGTGATTTTATCGGCCGCCCATGGCCATGTCACCGGAAAATCGTCCATGATGGCATGAAGGTCTGCATGCACAACCAGCTGGTTGTAGCTGGTTAGACGTGTACGTGTTCGCAGTATATATTATACTAACAGTCGAACATTTCTCACTTATACTAGAGAATACACGGCAGGCGTTAGGTGGGAGGTTTCCCGAGAGCGGTTGCGTTCAAGAAGTAGGAGCTCAACAAGAACAAGGGTAGCTTGTATTTCAGGACCTTGTGTTAACAGAGATTGTGCAGGGCGTTAGGTTTGCAGAATGTCGGCGAGTGGTTCCAGTGACAACGCTGGAGAGGACTCGTCAAGAAACGGGCGCAGCGTCTCGGCCAGTGTATGCAGTGAACCGGGTGAGGTTTGCAGTCTGCCGGAAATTTCTAGTCAAGTAAGCGGTGAGGTTTTTAGTAGCACAGCAACAGATACAGTTTGCAGTGTGGCAGTAATAGAACGCCATGAGAACACCACTCAAGACTCGGGAAGTTGTGCAGGCAGGAGGAAAAAGCCATAATAGAGAACGTCCACAGCCCGACAATGGAGAAGACGGATTGCAACTGTTGGTATCCCCGCCAGCGCTGCCCAAGTTACCGGATGAAGTATGGGCACTGATATTCAGGGAGTTACCGGATGGATGGTATCACAGTCATCGCCTAGCAACCGTCTGTCAGCAATTCGCTAGGGTCGCTGCTTACTGGAAAGGTAGGGTATGTGAAACAACGTCTTTCGATTTCCGCCATGGATCTAGGAGAATCATGAACAGGAGATTCATGGAAATGGCTCGCAAATGTGGACATCACGTGAAAGAGTTGGTACTGATGGGAGGGAACTTCATGAGATCAAGGCCAAGAATCTCAACAAACGCTGTAGTTAAAGGTTTTAAATTCATGCCTAACCTCGCGGTGCTTTACTTCAGCATGTGTTTCATGGGAAGCGATCTCCCAATCCTGGATGCAATACTTGAATTTGAGAATTTACGAGATGTTCGATTCACTGTTGCCGGGAGGCAGGGAATTTTTGCTCACGATTACTCATCTCATTTTACTGAGGCGGGCATGAATACACTGGAGGCATTAGCTGCCAAGATGTCCCTGCATCTGACAATCGTCGGATGGTATTGGATAGATATTGGTTTAGACGAGATACTGCACCGACTTCAAGCCAGGTCGGTAAATTTGAAAAGCCTGCAGGTTGCCCGGCGTCCTGTTGCCTTCGCCACGGCGCTGTGCGGTACAACTCCAGCTAACGCAGGCGTGATGGCGGAACACCGTTCACGATTTCCATTGAAATCTTCAATAGAGTGCGAACTAATGTTAGCCAGTTTACCATATCTTCAACGCTTAGTCCTGAAAGATCTCTATGTCACAGCAGAGCAATTTCTAGAAATCCTGAAAAACAATCCACTGATCACGGAGCTGATTGTTTGTGTAAAAGTAGACAAAATGAGGTCACCAGACGATATGTACAATGCTGAGTTCATTGAGAAGTTCTCTCGACTCGAGAACAAGTTCACGGATCTGGACATATCTGGCTGGAAAACAGCAGCACCATGCGATGTGTTAGTGAAAATGGCAGCAAGCTTCAAGTCGCTGCGACAATTCTCCTACCGGTTTCGGACTCATCAAGCACGCCGTGACTCAGGATATGTCAGAGACGGGAATGAGCACAGTGCTCAGATGCTGGTTTCTGCCTGTCCCAATTTGTCAAGCCTAACTATTGGTGGTGCCATTGGTGTACGGGGCCTAAGTCGTGAACTTTCGTGTACCGACTCCCAGAGTGGCTGGATTGTGCTTCCTGAGAACTTTGGTGAGTTGGCCACGCTGGGAAAGCTTTCAAAGCTGCAATCGCTGTCACTACGTGGTATGTCGTTGAAGTCCGCCGCAGACTTCGATTCACTTGCATCACTTTGTCCACAATTGGAGTGCTTGCATCTCAGTGCCATCAACAATGAACATTGCCCGAACATCTTAGAATTGGACGCTGTCATCGGAAAGCTCCCAAACCTGAAGGCGCTGACTATTGACCACCCCAATGTTGAGCACCATAGCTTTCTTGAAAGTTGTGGGAAACTTACTCAGTTGGAGCATTTCAGCTTCCGAACGGAAGAAACCATCTCTGATCTCACGCTTATCCATTTCTTTGAATCCAGTTCATCTCCGCTTCATTTCGTCCACATTGTCTGCGTTGGGACGGCGATAGGGCTAGAGGAGCTAATCCAACGCCTGAGTGAAATTCGTCCTAACAGCAGGTTGCGTGTGAAACGTAGTTGGACTAAGGATAATGAAGACTGTGCACATAAGGGATTTGAGAGGGTCAGTTATTAAACCAGTTACACTTTTGATTTTGGTTTTTGACACGATGTCTGCAACTTTTGTCTCAGCTTGCTCATGGCTTTGTCTTATGTCGGTTATTGCTGCATCATAATGGTCTCGCTCTCGTGGAATTTAGCGATCTAAAGCTATAAATCTTTCAATTGACACAGTAGCCACATCAGGACCAGACCAAGCGAAGGGCAGATTAGGTCCACCAACGACCTGTTCTTAGTGTTTAAAGCGATCCTAAACTTCGTTAGGTGAACAGTTATACCGAGTAATGTGTGCAGTGATACTGGCTAACCCCCGCCGCTTGCTAATCATGGTTTAATTCCGTGATTTAGAGTAGCTGTGTCTAGATTTACTATGCATATTGTTGTACAGTGTATGTTCATGTTGGTGATATCCTGCACTGGCATAGTGCTTTCCTAATTTACTCACATACACTGTGTCGCCATGTGCTGTTTCTCACTTTCACCTTTTCCTTTCGTCGCTTTGCTCGGCTTTGCTCTATAATGAAAGTTCCAGACCTTTGTCGCGCTAATCTAGCTAGATGCATTTTCGCTGTTCTTTCAGTTCGTCGCATTTGTTCTACCATAGTTCTTTCCAGCTAATCGGTGAATCTGCTTTCCCAAAAAATGATTGTTTCGTGTAATATAGCATATGGCGTTTTCCCTATGATGGTTTGTGGCTATCTTGTAAAAACAATTAAAACATACGCTGGAGGACTCGTTTTCTTGAAGTTATGTGAGGGAGAGAGCGAGAAAGAGAGAGAGGTTTAATGAGAAGGACAGGGGAACAGGGACGGCGAGGGAGAGAGGGGAATGAGAGAGAGAGGGCGAGAAGAAACAGATGTATGTGTGCGATACTTAGAGGGGAAAGGGGAAGACGAGGCGAGAGAAAGGCAGAGACGTATATTTTATACTCACAAAGTGGTCAAAGACCTAATATGCAATTCGTTGCATTCATGTACCTATTTAACCGGGTAAATATATGCTCCCTTTCCAAACAGGACATGAAAGGTTACCTGGTACCGTCTGTCTCTCAATCCTAGTCTCACACTCTACCGCCACTATGCCTGCCTCTCTAGCAAGTGCATGATTATAACACAGGGTAGCGTGAACAAGGTTTTCCCGCTGACTAGCAGCGCTGCAATTCTTTTCTACTTCAAGTACATGGAGCTGATGTGCACTTGCTGATAGCATGGGTTGTAGAGAATACTGCGGGGATAAACGAAGTGTGCACCACATGACGCAAGCCCTGTTGTGAGTGACTTGAGAGAGACATATTATTGAAAACCGTTTCCTGCTCGTATGCATGCACATGTACATGTACAATCAAACTGATGTACAGTTCTGGTCAGCCATATACAATGTAAATCGAAAATTCTGTCGTTATTCGCGAATTGTCGTTATATCCGCAGTCGTTATTAGCGAAGTTGACTGTAAAGTTCTGGTCAGATACAATGTAGTCCGACTTCATGAATTAACTAATGCAGCGCTCCTTATTTGCGCAGATGTGTGTCTGTGGTGCTAGGTCGACGGGGGCGGATTTCTTTGACCGGGATTATGTATGAGATAATCCGACACCATGAATAAAGCAGTGCAGCGCTCATAATATGCGCAGATGTGTGTTTGTGTTGCTAGGGCAACGTAGTGACCCTCCCCCTCCCGCACGCCCTACCATACTGTGTGTCTATGGCTGTATTTCTTTGACCATGACTATGCATGCAGGGTGCATTGCCCACGGGTTACGGACGGAATATGACCTTTGGCTAATACTGCGTACTTGGGTATGCACAATCAGACATCCTTTGCAACCAAAAGACTACAATAACCAAACGTGTGAGATAACTCTGTTTGACACCACTGGATGCAGTCTCTTGTTGTTTTCAGCATAAACCAACGTGTGGATCGACTCTAACATGAACATGCAACTTATTCACTGGTTGAGGCAATGAAAAATGGAATTTCTGAAGAACAAAATGAATGTCAGCCACTGAGCCAGGGCTCGAACCAAGGACCCTCGCTTGAGACCATCCATGCATTTACTACTGAGCTGTGGCGTATGGCGTAGCTGTAATCCCAGCAGAGACCGTTAAACATTTTCTTCAGACTTCTGAACTCACACTTCCTGGTGTCTGAAACTACGCAGGCTGGTGAAACGCAGCCCTCACTCTATGCAAACACTTAACGCACAAACTAGTACCCGGTGGAGGAAGGGAGGGGGGGGGGGGTAAAGTATCAACTGCACTGTGTTCACTAGTTGAGAAAATGAGCTTTATTGTTATTGGGCGTGAACACCTCTAAAGCATTAGAATTTCCACGTACTTGTACTCATGGGCAAGCAGCAAGTTTCGGTCTGTTATACACAAATATTATTGTCTCCAGTGCAGTGAGCGAGTCCAATACAAAGCCATGAACAGACTGTCCCCACGTTATTTTGGGAGCAAAAAGGTACTGACGTCATGTAAGCTTAGTCATTACTTGTCCCTGCTGTCAGCCTAAGAGTACATGAAATCCGGTTTTCATGTACTCTTCGGCTGACAGTGAACCTGATGCTGTTGTTGACGAAACACGAATTAGATGTGAACATGTCATAATCATGGTGTGCAAAATCTTGTACATCGTTCAAGATGACTACGAACACACCCTGCTGTCCCTGACATCAAGTTTGGAGGCATCGCGGTTCCGGAAGCCAACACCATCAAGCTTCTTGGAGTAACATTTGACGCCAAGCTGTCTTTCCGGGATCACTTGCACTCGATTGCGGCACGTGGCTGCCAGAGATTGGGTGTTCTCCGTCAGGCTTGCCGGGTTTTATATTACCATGGCCGGCTGGATCGATCATCAGACAAAAATTGGTACTGACCCTGCCCTGCGAGTACTGCTATATACATAAGAGTTAGCAGTAGGCAGGAGAATGTTATTTAACGAGTAGTTGAAGTTAATCAGTCTTGGCTGCTCCATAGGCCAAGGTATGGGGCGGCGGTATGAGAATGCTCAACTGTGCCAATTGTCGTCTGATTATCGATCAAGTGGCCGTACCCGCACCTCTTAACCGCAAAATTGAAATATGCATCCATCGGGTAGAAACTAATCAATTGCTACAGCGTTCCTAACATTTAATTCTAGGTGCTATGTGCGGTTCATCCACCGTCCGTAGAGGGCTCAATTTACCGAAGGCAAAGAGCGGAATACACAGACAGAAGAATGAGCAGTTGCGTTTTCCTAACTCAGAGTTTCACGAACTTAATCGATCATGTGAAGAATAGGTTGGTGCGACTTCGGCGATAGTAGGGTATGAGTGTTGCCAGGAAAACCGCGAGCTCCCATGTAAGGAGCAACACACTCTTCCATGAACGTGATTAGGCAATAACAATGGACATGAGAGTAGTCTGTTCCCTATGATGTTTGTATTTTACGGTGGACTATCCGCGGAGGTAAAGTGCCGCCTTATGTTGTACGTCATCGTTAATAGCTACGTCATAAGTGACCATGGTTACCCTAGAAAACGCCTGTCTTCGCATTGCAGTGCTGTGTCGACCAAGACGCCCTGGGAAGTAGTATTCTGCTAGCAAGAGGAAATACATGATGCCCAGTGGTAGCCCTTTCCAAAAGATGCTCGCCACTTTTTCCCAACTTTTGCTTGTTTTGGTCTTTTGGAAGAAATCGCAACTACATTCTCATGAACTACTTCGCAACTTTGCCGCAACTATGAGAAGAGAAGCGCCTTGGGGGAGACCATTGAAATGTCCGTGATGCTCCGCTTCAACAAGAATCCCTGAAACATGGCATCAAATCATCATGACAAGTGTACTTCTTGAAGAACATAATATTATTATACATGCCATTGTACATGTTATGTGGCAGCACTTCGCAATGCTGCTTATTATAATGAACGAATGGTGCAGTTTGGGAAGCGCCAATAAAACCCATTCTCAGTCTGTTCATTTTCCATAGCTAACAATAATATTTTACTCTCAGTCTGTGAAGATTATTATTATTCAATCAGCTGACAACAGTCAACAGTCACTGTCACAACCATGACACTGTCGTGAGAAGGTGCTCTCTGTAGACGAGGTTGGTGATGTTCCGACGCGGCCATGGGTAGGCAGGCCTTCAACACGTGGGAAAACCCCGGCTACACGTTGGTTACCTCCACTACTTAGTACTTGTAACACCACTGGGAACTAACTTGTTTGTTGTTGATGTTGTCAAGTAAACTGGTACTGGTCAAAAAACTTGAATTTCATCTACAAACCTGAACAACTACCAAACCGGGGATGGTTCAGATAGACCTAACGGACCGGGGCTCTCTACCAACCGTGGATGGCTGTAGTAAGGTCCCTGTTTCCGAGCGCCGTGTCCTCCACCTTGTTTCATGCTGTCAAACCAACAACATGTGTGAACTATAACAAGGTTTATCTAATACTAATACTAGTACTGTACTAGTAGTTATAGTATTATCTAATAGCATATACATGTACATGTACCTACATGTATATGCTAAGCCACAGTATACTGCAGTGTTGCCACAGTGTTGCCTATTTCCGCTGCTTTTCTGCTTGTCACACGTTTTGGCATCATTATATGCACACGAACTGGCTCATTTTGAGTTGCGGTATCAGCAACATTTGAGCTTTTTCTGAAAATATGGATGCGATTTCTGCAACTTCCAATAATTATTTTGATATGGTTGCGAAAAGCAAAAGTTGCGAAAAAAATAATTTTGGCATCTTTGGGAAAGGTCTACCCAGTTGCCCTGCAACTAACTGCTCACACAAAGTCTCATTTAGGGTTCCCAGTAAAAAGGCAACATTGCCTGTTGGGAAATCACTAACAAAATAAGAAAAAAAATAATAATAATAATAATTTGAAACTCGGATGTTGAGCCATAAATAAATGTAAAAGAGAAAAGGACATATGGATACGAGTTAAGAGTAACTCTCCATCACTGTAACATGATACTTAGTATCATGTTACAGTGATAGAGAGTTACTCTTAACTCGTATCCAAATGTCCTTTTCTCTTTTACAATAATAATAATAACTAACTTTACGTACTGCATAGTGTACTCGTCTCTTGATTCTGCGTGTGAACTGTGGAGTGTACTCGTCTCTTTATACTGCGTGTGAACTGTCTGGAGTGTACTCGCGTCTTGATACTGCGTGTGGACTGTCTGGAGTGTACTCGCCTCTTGATACTGCGTGTGAACTGTGGAGTGTACTGGTTTCATACACTACTAGTACTACATGTACATAGCTCTATCCTACACTTATGACAATAATAATTATACTGTACAATGTAGTCTATGATTGGCGAGGGAGGGGGCCCCGCTCGGGGGTGTGAAGTAATAATTGACTACTTTAACCCTTTAAGAGCCGCCCCATACTTGAATGCGTCGTAAACGACGCATTCAAATGCAAAATTTCAAAAGATCGTAACTCAGTCCAATCTCGCTCAAATCCAGTGATCGAAATATCCAGGGCGAAGAGAAATCTCTCACCTGTCGGGAGAAACAATCCGCGAAGCTCTGCGAGCAACGGTTCCTGAGATAAATTACTCGTAAGTTGAGCCGCGATCGCGGCAATTTCAAAAGCGCGCAGTGCGACTTCAGTATTGATAATTTTGAGACTTTTCGTCAAGCTGGCTTACTCGAATTTGCACGGGTTTCACTGTTGATATTGTCAAGAGTACACAGCGAAAAAATTGGAACTCCACGATCGGATAAAATGAAATATCTGGAGCGGGATGCAATTGGCCGCATTTGGGGCATTTTTCGTACTGTCGCTGCGATCTAGCGCTGGATAGGCGGTGTGCTGGCTATCATGATCGACCTCATTCTCTTCCTCTCGTGGAGAATTTTCCAGGAAGCCCTAGATTGTGAGGATTGAGTGAGTAGAACTGAAGCTATGATCCAAAGAACACGAAAAAATGCACAATTTTGAAAATTTCCTGTGGCTCTTAAAGGGTTAACAGTGTGGTGACGTTTCGTGCCCCGCAATCGATTAGAGAAGGCACTTAAGTTCTGGTTGCTTTCGATCTGCGTAGACATGGTAGAAGTAGCTAGTTAGTTCTTGTACCGTACTTGTAATCAATCTGGTCTTTGATACAGTGCTATGACCTACGTTGTTCTCTGTATGATGATTGAACAAGGGAGCGGTCTCGGCTAGCCATTTTTATTGCCACTCGGGACTCGGCACTCGGAGTCAGCAGGTGATTACTTTTTATCGGCAGCATAATTATGTCACTGGAAAATCGTGCATTAAGGTCTGCATGTACAGCCAGCGGGTTGTAGGTTGATGGACGTGTTCGTAGCGTGTATACTACTAACAGTCGAACATTTCTCAGTCATTCGAGAGAATACATGGTAGGGGCAAGGTGTGAGTTTACCCAAGTTCCATTGCGTTTGAAATAGGAGCCCAACAAGAACAAGAGTACGTTGTGTTTCAGGTTGTTGTGTTCACAGCGATAGTGCAGTCGGTTAGGATTGCAGAATGTCGGCGACTGGTCTCATTGAGAACACTCGCGAGGACTCGGCAAGTTGTGCAGGCAGGAGGAAGAAGCCAAATGGAGAACGTCCACAGCCCGACAATGGAGAAGACGAATTGAAACTGTTGGTATCCCCGCCAGCGCTGCCCAAGTTACCGGATGAAGTATGGGCACTGATATTCAGGGAGTTACCGGATGGATGGTATCACAGTCATCGCCTAGCAACCGTCTGTCAGCAATTCGCGAGGGTCGCTGCTGACTGGAAAGGTAGGGTATGTGAGACAACGTCTTTCGATTTCCGCCATGGATCTGGGAGAATCATGAAAAAGAGATTCATGGATATGGCTCGCAAATGTGGAAATCACGTGAAAGAGTTCGTACTGATGGGAGAGAACTTCGTGACATCAAGGCCAAGAATCTCAACAAAGGCTGTAGTTAAAGGTTTGAAATTTATGCCTAACCTCGCCGTGCTTGACTTCAGCATGTGTCTCATGGGAAGCGATCTCACAATCCTGGGCGCAATACTTGAATTTGAGAATTTACGAGATGTTCGAGTCACTGTTGCCGCGACGAAGATACATTATCAGCACGATTACTCATCTCATTTTACCGAGGCGGGCATGAATACACTGGAAGCATTAGGAGCCAAGATGTCCCTGCATCTGACAATCGTCGGATGGTATTGGATAGATACTGGTTTAAACGAGATACTGCACCGACTTCAAGCCAGGTCGGTAAATTTGAAAAGCCTGCAGATTGCCAGGCGTCCTGTTGTCTTCGCCACAGCGCTGTGCGGTACAACTCCAGCTAACGCAGGCATGATGGCGGACCACTGTTCACGTTTTCCATTGAAATCTTCAATAGAGTGCGAACTAATGTCAGCCAGTTTACCATATCTTCAACGCTTAGTCCTGAAAGATCTCTGTGTCAAAGCAGAGCGATTTCTAGAAATCCTGAAAAACAATCCACAGATCACGCAGCTGATTGTTTGTGTAGAAGTAGACAAAATGAGGTCACCAGACGATATGTACAATGCTGAGTTCATTGAGAAGTTCTCTCGGCTCGAGAACAAGTTCACGGATCTGGACATATCTGGCTGGAAAACAGCAGCACCATGCGATGTGTTAGTGAAAATGGCAGCAAGCTTCAAGTCGCTGCGACAATTCTCCTACCAGTTTCGGACTCAGCAAGCACTCCTTGACGCAGGATATGTCAGAGATGGGAATGAGCATAGTGCTCAGATGCTGGTTTCTGCCTGTCCCAATTTGTCAAGCCTAACTATTGGTGGTGCCATTGGTGTACCAGGCCTAACTGGTAACCTTTCATGTACGGACTCCCAGAGTGGCTGGATTGTGCTTCCTGAGAACTTTGGTGAGTTGGCCACGCTGGGAAAGCTTTCAAAGCTGCAATCGCTGTCACTACGTGGTATGTCGTTGAAGTCCGCCTCAGACCTCGATTCATTTGCATCACTTTGTCCACAACTGGAGGGCTTGCATCTCAGTGCCATCAACAATGAACATTGCCTTAAAATCTTAGAATTTGACGCTGTCATTGGAAAGCTCCCAAACCTGAAGGCGCTCACTATTGACCACCCCTATGTTGAGCAACATAGCTTTTTTGAAAGTTGTGGGAAACTTACTCAGTTGGAGCATTTCTGCTTCCGAACGGAAGAAACCATCTCCGATCTCACGCTTATCCATTTTTTTGAATCCAGTTCATCTCCGCTTAATTTCGTCCACATTGTCTGCGTTGGGACGGCGATAGGACTAGAGGAGCTAATCCAACGCCTGAGTGAAATTCGTCCTAACAGCAGGTTGCGTGTGAAACGTAGTTTGACTAAAGATTATCGAGACTGTGCACATAAGGGATTTAAGGAGGTGTGTTTTTAAACCAGTTATACTTTTAGTTTTGGCTTGTGACAAGATGTCTGCAACTTTCGCCTCAGATTGCTGATGACTTTGTATTATGTCGGTTAGTGCTGCATCATACCGCTCTCTCTCTCTCTCCTGGAATTTAGCCATCTAAAGCTTTAAACCTTTCAATTGACACAGTAGGCACATCAGGACCAGACCAAGCGAAGGGTAGCACAGGTCCACCAACGACTTGTTATTAGTGTTTAAAGCGATTCTTAACTTGGTTATACTCATAAGAAGGACACACTTCAGGCTCATTACAAACATCTTGAAAGTTTTTGCACCTTTGTGTCATTATTGCAATTTTCGCTGTTTACTTTAGCTATCTTCTTTCTTTCTTAATTTGCGCTGTTTTACTACCTTCTTACTGTATTTAATCCACTGTTCCTGTTCCTTTTCCCTTGCCTGTATTTCACCTGATGAGAAGGCTTGAAAGTATACTTGTGAAGAAACAACAACAACAACAACAACAACAACAACAACAACAAAAACAACAAAATAAACTGCTTGGTGGGTAAGTACGTGGCGCCTACTAAAGCCGATCGCCTGAAACCATAAAGTAGCGGCAATGAACCGAAAGCTCTCGACCCCGCGTACGATGTAAGAGGGCATGCAGCCGTGCCTACGTCATCACTCAATGATCACGTACTAGACGCCAGTCCTTAGTGACCTGTGAATGACTGTGGGATGATGTAACCATGACAACTGTCCACGCCGACTATTCTGCTGATCATTGCAGTGTGTGCGGTCTCTGCTGGATAATAAACTGTTAGCATCTCTACAGTACAAACCAGAACATCTTACCGCGCCACTGTTGTGTTGTCACTAGCGCAGACTCAGTAGGTGATTTTATCGGCCACCCATGGCCATTAAGGTCTGCATGTACAGCCAGCGGGTTGTAGGTTGATGGACGTGTTCGTAGCGTGTATACTACGTACAGTCGAACATTTCTCAGTCATTCGAGAGAATACATGGTAGGGGCAAGGTGTGAGTTTCCCCAAGTTCCATTGCGTTTGAAATAGGAGCCCAACAAGAACAAGAGTACGTTGTGTTTCAGATTGTTGTGTTCACAGCGATAGTGAAGTCGGTTAGGTTTGCAGAATGTCGGCGACTGGTCCCATTCAGAACGCTCGCGAGGACTCGGCAAGTTGTGCAGGCAGGAGGAAGAAGGCATATGGAGAACGTCCACAGCCCGACAATGGAGAAGACCGATTGCAACTGTTGGTATCCCCGCCAGCGCTGCCCAAGTTACCGGATGAAGTATGGGCACTGATATTCAGGGAGTTACCGGATGGATGGTATCACAGTCATCGCCTAGCAACCGTCTGTCAGCAATTCGCGAGGGTCGCTGCTGACTGGAAAGGTAGGATATGTGAGACAACGTCTTTCGATTTCCGCCATGGATCTAGGAGAATCATGGAAAAGAGATTCATGGATATGGCTCGCAAATGTGGAAATCACGTGAAAGAGTTCGTACTGATGGGAGAGAACTTCACGACATCCAGGCCAAGAATCTCAACAAAGGCTGTAGTTAAAGGTTTGAAATTCATGCCTAACCTCGCGGTGCTTGACTTAAGCATGTGTATCATGGGAAGCGATCTCACAATCCTGGACGCAGTACTTAAATTTGAGAATTTACGAGATGTTCGAGTCACTGTTGCCGAGAGGGAGATAAATTATGAGCAAGATTACTTATCTCATTTTACTGAGGCGGGCATGAATACACTGGAGGCATTAGGAGCCAAGATGTCCCTGCATCTGACAATCGTCGGATGGTATTGGTTAGATGATGGTTTAAACGAGATGCTGCAACCACTTCAAGCCAGGTCGGTAAATTTGAAAAGCCTGCAGATTGCCCGACGTCCTGTTGTCTACGCCACAGCGCTGTGCGGTACAACTCCAGCTAACGCGGGCGAGATGGCGAAACACCGTTCACGTTATCCATTAAAATCTTCAATAGAGTGCGAACTGATTTCAGCTAGTTTACCATATCTTCAACGCTTAGTCCTGAAAGATCTCTATGTCAAAGGAGAGCGATTTCTAGAAATCCTGAAAAACAATCCACAGATCACGCAGCTGAGCGTTTGTGTGAAAATAGACGAAATGGATTTTGCTGAAGATATGTACAATGCTGAGTTCATTGAGAAGTTCTCTCGACTCGAGAACAAGTTCACGGATCTGGACATATCTGGCTGGCAAACAGCAGCACCATGCGATGTGTTAGTGAAAATGGCAGCAAGCTTCAAATCGCTGCGACAATTCTCCTACCGGTTTCGGACTCAGCAAGCACGCCGTAGCTCAGGATATGTCAGAGATGGGAATGAGCATAGTGCTCTGATGCTGGTTTCTGCCTGTCCCAATTTGTCAAGCCTAACTATTGGTGGACCCATTGGTGTACCAGGCCTAAGTCGTAACCTTTCGTGTACCGACTCCCAGAGAGGCTGGATTGTGCTTCCTGAGAACTTTGGTGAGTTGGCCACGCTAGGAAAGCTTTCAAAGCTGCAATCGCTGTCACTACGTGGTATGTCGTTGAAGTCCGCCGCAGACCTCGATTCACTTGCATCACTTTGTCCACAATTGGAGTGCTTGCATCTCAGTGCCATCAACAATGAACATTGCCCGAACATCTTAGAATTGGACGCTGTCATCAGAAAGCTCCCAAACCTGAAGGAGCTGACTATTGACCACCCCAATGTTGAGCAGCATAGCTTTTTTGAAAGTTGTGGGAAACTTACTCAGTTGGAGCATTTCTGCTTCCGAACGGAAGAAACCATCTCCGATCTCACGCTTATCCATTTCTTTGAATCCAGTTCATCTCCGCTTAATTTCGTCCACATCGTCTGCGTTGGGACGGCGATAGGACTAGAGGAGCTAATCGAACGCCTGAGTGAAATCCGTCCTAACAGCAGGTTACGTGTGAAACGTAGTTTAACTAAGGATAATGGAGACTGTGCACATAAGGGATTTGAGAGGGTCAGTTATACAAATATGTTTCACATAGTTCCTTAGTTGTGGCTTGTGACACGATGTCTGCAACGTTCGCCTCAGCTTGCTCAGGACTTTGTTTTATGTCGGTTAATGCTGCATCATACCGCTCTCTCTCCTGGAATTTAGCGTTCAAAAGCTTTTCCGTTCGTCGCTTTGCCCTGATTTGCTCTATAATGAAAGTTCCAAACCATTGTCGCGCTAATCTAGCTGTATGCATTTTCTCTGTTCTGTCAATTCGTCATATTTGTTCTACATTGTTCTTTCCATGTTATTCGGTGATGAGTTTTTCACAAAAAAATTAAATTGTTCTTGAAAATTAATATAGCGTACGGCGTTTGCCCCATGATGGTTTGTGGCTATCTTGTAAAAACAAGGACGGCGAGTTAGACAGGGGGAGAGAGTGAGAGAGTTGGTCATACCATGGTATCCAGCACCCACGAACTTTGCAAAGCCGATACTATGATAATGTACCGTGGTGAATGCACTGATGGTACCACCACTTCGTAGACTGCCCCCCGTTGATTTCTGTGCTCCTGTCTTCATTCTCGTTAGCTGTATACTTTAGCAGTTCAATTCTGTGCTCCAGTCCTCTTTATTCTCGTGAGCTGTGCACTTGTTTTGCTGTTTGTTTGGTTTATTTGAATTCGCACAGTAACCGTGTACTTCAGCTATTCTCTCCTCCCTCTTCTGAATTTGACTCTCCGCTGGCCTTCTCTCCTCCCATCCCCTTACATTGTAATGTGCCTCCGCAGTTCCCTCCCCCCCCCCCTCCCCACCACCACCACCGGTGCACCCCACGCACAAACTACATTGTCACATGGCACAACTCAACCATTCGCTACCGTGTTATTGAGCACTCCTGCTCGTTTGGTCTCGCGAATCCAAATAAAATCAATCAATCAATCAATCAGAGAGGAGAATGAGAGGGAGGGGGAGAAAAAGCAGATGTATGTGTGCGATACTTAGAGGGGAAAAGGGAAGATGAGAGGAGAGAATGACAGAGAGGTATATTTTATACTCACAACGTAGTCCAAGACCTAATATCCCATTCGCTGCATTCATGCTTCCCTCGTGCCTGGCCACGAGGTACCTATTTACTCTGGTAAAAATCTGCTCCCATTCCAAACAGGACATGAAAGGTTACCTGGTACCGTCTGTCTCTCAATCCTAGTCTCACACCCTACCGCCACTATGCCTGCCTCTCTAGCAAGTGCATGATTATAACACAGGGTAGCGTGAACAAGGTTTTCCTGCTGACTAGCAGCGCTACAATTCTTTTCTATATTATACTTCAAGTACATGGAGCTGATGTGCACTTGCTGATAGCACGGGTTGTAGAGAATACTGCGGGGATAAACGAAGTGTGCACCACATGACGCAAGCCCTGTTGTGAGCGACTTGAGAGAGCAAAATTATTGAAAACCGTTTCCTACTCGTATGCATGCACATGTACATGTACAATCAAACTGATGTACAGTTCTGGTCAGCCATATACAATGTAAATCGGAAATTCTGTCGTTATTCGCGAATTGTCGTTATATCCGCAGTCGTTATTAGCGAAGTTGACTGTAAAGTTCTGGTCAGATACAATGTAGTCCGACTTCATGAATTAACTAGTGCAGCGCTCCTTATTTGCGCAGATGTGTGTCTGTGGTGCTAGGTCGACGGGGGCGGATTTCTTTGACCGGGATTATGTATGAGATAATCCGACACCATGAATAAAGCAGTGCAGCGCTCATAATATGCGCAGATGTGTGTTTGTGTTGCTAGGGCAACGTAGTGACCCTCCCCCTCCCGCACGCCCTACCATACTGTGTGTCTATGGCTGTATTTCTTTGACCATGACTATGCATGCAGGGTGCATTGCCCACGGGTTACGGACGGAATATGACCTTTGGCTAATACTGCGTACTTGGGTATGCACAATCAGACATCCTTTGCAACCAAAAGACTACAATAACCAAACGTGTGAGATAACTCTGTTTGACACCACTGGATGCAGTCTCTTGTTGTTTTCAGCATAAACCAACGTGTGGATCGACTCTAACATGAACATGCAACTTATTCACTGGTTGAGGCAATGAAAAATGGAATTTCTGAAGAACAAAATGAATGTCAGCCACTGAGCCAGGGCTCGAACCAAGGACCCTCGCTTGAGACCATCCATGCATTTACTACTGAGCTATGGCGTATGGCGTAGCTGTCATCCCAGCAGAGACCGTTAAACATTTTCTTCAGACTTCTGAACTCACACTTCCTGGTGTCTGAAACTACGCAGGCTGGTGAAACGCAGCCCTCACTGTATGCAAACACTTAACGCACAAACTAGTACCCGGTGGAGGAAGGGAGGGGGGGGGGGGGTAAAGTATCAACTGCACTGTGTTCACTAGTTGAGAAAATGAGCTTTATCGTTATTGGGCGTGAACACCTCTAAAGCATTAGAATTTCCACGTACTTGTACTCATGGGCAAGCAGCAAGTTTCGGTCTGTTATACACAAATATTATTGTCTCCAGTGCAGTAAGCGAGTCCAATACAAAGCCATGAACAGACTGTCCCCACGTTATTTTGGGAGCAAAAAGTTACTGACGTCATGTAAGCTTAGTTATTACTTGTCCCTGCTGTCAGCCTAAGAGTACATGAAATCCGGTTTTCATGTACTCTTCGGCTGACAGTGAACCTGATGCTGTTGTTGACGAAACACGAATTAGATGTGAACATGTCATAATCATGGTGTGCAAAATCTTGTACATCGTTCAAGATGACTACGAACACACCCTGCTGTCCCTGACATCAAGTTTGGAGGCATCGCGGTTCCGGAAGCCAACACCATCAAGCTTCTTGGAGTAACATTTGACGCCAAGCTGTCTTTCGGGATCACTTGCACTTGATTGCGGCACGTGGCTGCCAGAGACTGGGTGTTCTCCGTCAGGCTTGCCGGGTTTTATATTACCATGGTCGGCTGGATCGATCATCAGACAAAAATTGGTACTGACCCTGCCCTGCGAGTACTGCTATATACATAAGAGTTAGCAGTAGGCAGGAGAATGTTATTCAACGAGTAGTTGAAGTTAATCAGTCTTGGCTGCTCCATAGTCCAAGGTATGGGGCGGCGGTATGAGAATGCTCAACTGTGCCAATTGTCGTCTGATTATCGATCAAGTGGCCGTACCCGCCCCTCTTAACCCCAAAATTAAAATATGCATCCATAAGGTAGAAACTAATCAATTGCTACAGCGTTCCTAACATTTAACTCTAGGTGCTATGTGCGGTTCATCCACCGTCCGTAGAGGGCTCAATTTACCGAAGGCAAAGAGCGGAATACACAGACAGAAGAACGAGCAGTTGCGGTTTCCTAACTCAGAGTTTCACGAACTTAATCGATCATGTGAAGAATAGGTTGGTGCGACTTCAGCGATAGTAGGGGATGAGTGTTGCCAGGAAAACCGCGAGCTCCCATGTAAGGAGCAACACACTCTTCCATGAACGTGATTAGGCAATAACAATGGACATGAGAGTAGTCTGTTCCCTACTTTTGCTGCTCCTTGTCCTTTGGCACATAATAACTGTCTCCAGAAAATTGGAACGAATTCCAAAGAGAATTGGCTGAGAATGATGTTTGTATTTTACGGTGGACTATCCCCGGAGGTAAAGTGCCGCCTTATGTTGTACGTCATCGTTAATAGCTACGTCATAAGTGACCATGGTTACCCTAGAAAACGCCTGTCTTCGCATTGCAGTGCAGTGTCGACCAAGACGCCCTGGGAAGTAGTATTCTGCTAGCAAGAGGAAATACATGATGCCCAGTGGTAGCCCTTTCCAAAAGATGCTCGCCACTTTTTCCCAACTTTTGCTTGTTTTGGTCTTTTGGAAGAAATCGCAACTACATTCTCATGAACTACTTCGCAACTTTGCCGCAACTATGAGAAGAGAAGCGCCTTGGAGGAGACCATTGAAATGTCCGTGATGCTCCGCTTCAACAAGAATCCCTGAAACATGGCATCAAATCATCATGACAAGTGTACTTCTTGAAGAACATAATACATGCCATTGTACATGTTATGTGGCAGCACTTAGCAATGCTGCTTATTATAATGAACGAATGGTAAAGTTTGGGAAGCGCCAATAAAACTCATTCTCAGTCTGTTCATTTTCCATAGCTGACGTGTTTTCCTCTCAGTCTATGAACTTGATTATTTCTTTAAGCTGACAACAGTCAACAGTCACTGCCACCACCCTGACACTGTCGTGAGAAGGTGCTCTCTGTAGACGAGGTTGGTGATGTTCCGACGCGGCCATGGGTAGGCAGGCCTTCAACACGTGGGAAAACCCCGGCTACACGTTGGTTACCTCCACTACTTAGTACTTGTAATACCGCTGGGAACTAACTTGTTTGTTGTTGATGTTGTCAAGTAAACTGGTACTGGTCAAAAAACTTGAATTTCATCTACAAACCTGAACAACTACCAAACCGGGGATGGTTCAGATAGACCTAACGGACCAGGGCTCTCTACCAACCGTGGATGGCTGTAGTAAGGTCACTGTTTCCGAGCGCCGTGTCCTCCACCTTGTTTCATGCTGTCAAACCAACAACATGTGTGAACTATAACAAGGTTTATCTAATACTAATACTAGTACTGTACTAGTAGTATTAGTATTATCTAATAGCATATACACTGTACATGGACTTACATGTATATGCTAAGCAACAGAATGCTGCAGTGTTGCCACAGTGTTGCCTATTTCCGCTGCTTTTCTGCTTGTCACAAGTTTTGGCATCATTATATGCACACGAAGTGGCTCATTTTGATTTGCGGTTTCAGCAACATTTGAGCTTTTTCTGAAAATATGGATGCGATTTCAGCAACTTCCACTAATTATTTTGGTATGGTTGCGAAAAGCAAAAGTTGCGAAAAAAATAATTTTGGCATCTTCGGGAAAGGGCTACCCAGTTGCCCTGCAACTAACTTTACTTACTGCATATTAGTGTACTCGTCTCTTGATACTGCGTGTGAACTGTGGAGTGTACTCGTCTCTTGATACTGCGTGTGAACTGTGGAGTGTACTCGTTTCTTGATACTGCGGTGAATTGTGGAGTGTACTCGTCTCTTGATACTGTGTGTGAACTGTGGAGTGTACTCGTCTCTTGTCGTCTTGATACTGCGTGTGAAGTATGGAATCAAGCAAGAGTACGAGTGTTAGATCGCCTAATCACAGCCCCGAAAGGCGGGCTCATGCCCCGACATGGCTACTTCCCCTTGTCTAGCCCCCAACTGGCCCAAGGCGAAAATGATAGTAGCCGACTGGCCGAAATTTAAAAAAAAAAAAAAAAATCACAGCCCGCCGCGCGAAGCGCGAAGGGCTGTGATGCAGGCTAATCGAGCACGAGTGCGAGTGTTTTGATTGCATTTCTGACATGAACCCACGCTTGAAACTCATATCGAACTTACTTGTAAATACTTCTCGAAGGGCTGTGATTGGCTGATAGAACATGAACACGACTGTTTTGATTGGATTTCTGACAAGAACGCGCACTTCGATCTTCCTATCGCTCTTTTAAGGGGGCAGCCTACCCATAAATTTCATATGGCATTCAATTGACCGTAACTTTGGTGTTTCTTAATGGATTTGAGTGAAATTTTGACCACACGCTCCTGCCACTATGCTGGCCCTCAGGACATGATTTACAAGTTCTTGCGCCTCACTGACAGGCTTTCCAGGCCGGAAAAACTCAAATTTCCGGCATAGTGCCACGGTGTGCGAGCCACGCAGGAGCCAAACAAATGCATTTACAATTTTTTCACATTTTCGTGCTCATTCTGTTCGTGCGCGGGACTCAAACCTAGAAAAAGTCCAGAAGCAGCCATGGGTGATGGAGTAGGGCCCCTCAACGAGGCCCTGGAATCTGTCACAACGGAACGAGTGGGCGTTCTCTCACACACTCCCACAGACCCAAGTCAATTTTTGAATTTTTTTAGGTTTAGCACGTGCTACGAGGTCGTACCTTTGATACAACATCCAGTGCTGGGACCTCCACAGCAAGCCATTTCCACAGCGCTGCACACCAAATCCAGGATACCCTCAGAAACCGGCAAAGACTACCACTCACGTTTCACTACTGCCTAGTACTGAATCCTACCTGACTTCTTGACACGACTCAAACTTGCCAAAGTCACTAAATCAACGTCAACTACAATAATCAAGCCACATATCTGCAACGTCACGAGGGTGCTGTCAAAAGTCCTGCTGCACGGCGGCGGGCGAAGCCCGCCCTCGTGCAGCCCAATACGTGGCTCAAAAACCTGAAAAATTCTGCACACTTTCACGTGTTTCCATGATACGACAAGTTGCGCACGGTCTGCTCACATTCAAATACAGTGCTGCCAACAAATGACAGTGTGCAACAAAAAAATCTTTCCTTGCAAGGGCACATTTTCGGCAATAACTCTTGAACGGCCGGTCAGATCGGGACACAATTTTCAGAGCATTTGCAGCTAATCATGCTCTTTCAACTGACGTAGCACTCAATATGAATTTACAAATTCGATTTTTTAGTGGTGTACTAGCTGTGCTAGTACTTGTTAGCAACAATCCGAACTAGCGCACACACTGCACTGCATTGCTTTGTACTGCATTCAAGACTGACGTCATGCGCTTTGTTTTGCTGCGTAATCACAAATGGCACCAGCCCATTTTGCGGAAAAGAAAAACAAATCTTGCTTGCCCTGTTGTGCTCTTCCAGACAACGGATCGTGCTTCAGCAGTAGTGAGGTTTTGCATTCCGAAATTCGGCAAAAAGATTCGGCGTGTTTCTTTTCCTTTCGTAGCTTTGCTGCCAGCCCGAGTGTCACCTCGACACTGTATTTCTCCAGTATGGCTGACCTTACTGTCGACACTGTCAAGGCAATGCCTTGCCAAGCCCTCCGCGGCGAGCCTTCTCAGCGCGGCTTGAATCCGAAAGGAAACTGAGTAAAAGTATTTACAGCACCGTTTGCTGGCACAACTAGCCCTTGGTAGCTCCGGCCAGGAGAACCAGCAACATGACAGTGCGGACACGGCTCGCGAGCCCAGAAGCCCGACGTGCACCAATGCCTCCTCCGCCAGCTCAGGTGACGCGGGCTCAACGGATCTCTGCGCTCCCGTACGGGACGAGGTGTAGTCGGCTTTGTCGGCCGCCATTTTATTATTATCGGAGAGCATTGTGCCGCTCCTCACCCAAGGCCAAGGCAATGCGGCAGCTGCCGCCACTACGCCAGGTCAAGCTCCTGTAACCCACCCGATCAGCCACCTGCACCAGCTGTGCCCAAGGCTGTGCAAGAACGTATCTTGCGAGGGGAGTTCGTAGATTTTTCAAGTTTGTTGCCTGACATTCTTGCACACTTCCGGCCCAACATTCCGGCTGGTGCACAGCCCGAATAACGATAGCCAGCTAAATATCGTTGAGTCGGATGACGCAAAGCAGGTGCGTCGCAAGGTTCACGATAATTATACATGTAGCTACCCGGCTCGAGGCATGGACCACATACATGTCTGTTATCACGGCTGCTGCCCTACACCGCACTGCTGAACTGCTGAACTGATTGCGTACCAGCAGTTGATCCTGACTGCTAACCGCCAGTTCTTCCCAAGCGCGTGGCTAGAGTACGACCGCCAGCTGCGGATGCTCGTGGCCCAGTAACCAGGCACGAAGAGGTTGGACACCATCGACGTGAACCTATGGCAGATAGCTGTCACAGGCCATGCACACCCAAAATGCGCTCAATGTAAGACGTTCCATCCAGGGGCGGTTTGTGTCCTTTTCGTCTCCAAGCCAGCAGCATTTACCTCCAGTGGTCACAACCATACTAGCGACGGCCAAGAAATCTGCCGCAACTTCAATGGAGGTCGCTGTTCTTCATCGTCGTGCCGCTTCTCCCACACCTGCAGCCAGTGTGGCAAGGACCACCAATGCATCATGTGCAACCAGCAGCAGCGCGGAGCCAATCGGCCACCCCGCCGCTCCTAGCAGAATGGCTACTGCAAGGACCACCAATGCATCATGTGCAACCAGCAGCAGCGCGGAGCCAATCGGCCACCCCGCCGCTCCTAGCAGAATGGCTACTGAATCGCTTGACTCGGTACGTAGCTTCTTTCCTATACACTCTGCAGACACCACACCGCTAGCTGACCACTTTGCCCGCCTGTTACGTAACCACTCAGATCAATCATGTGTTGCGTATGTTCTCCATGGCCTGCGCCGTGGCTTTACTATTGGATCTGCCGGCCAACACGACATTTCGGTTTTCTCTAATAATCTACCCTTGGCTTTCACTCACTCGGCATTTATATCCGAGCAATTAGCTGCTTCCTGCGCCCGCAGCGTGACCACAGGCCCATTTCCGTCACCTCCATTTCAGTTCATGCGCCGCTCTGGTATTGGTGCCATCCCCAAAAAGAACGGCAAGCTGCGAATGATCCACCATCTGTCTAGTCCGGAAGGCACCGGCGCGAACGACAGCATTCCTGCCGAGCCGCTCTCTCTCTGCACTACGCGAGCATTGACAACGCGATCAACATCATCAGGTCATGCCCACAGCCTGTGTATTTGTCCAAGCTCGATGTACGCAGTGCATTTCGGCAGATCCCAGTCCGCCGTCAGGACTTCGCTGGGAAGGCTCCTACTACTACGAGCGCTTTCTACCTTTCGGCCTCCGCTCCAGCCCAGCCGTCTTTGACTCAGTAGCCACAGCAGTCAACTGGATCATGCAGCACGAGTTTGCTATAGATCACCAGCTTCATTACCTCGATGACTTTCTCGATATCTCCACTGGTTTGGCTGCAGCCAACCAGCAACTCACCATCCCCCTCCGGGCATTCACGTATCTCGGCACTCCTCTTTGCTCCATCCCAGCTCGAAGGGCCACCACCATCATTGACCTTCCTTGGTATTGTCCTAGACTGCGAGCGCCACGAAGCTCGGCTACCAGAGGACAAGCTGTCCGAGATCCGTGCGCCACTCATGGCTACTATCAGCGAGCGCAGCATCGGCCAGCGTCAACTCGAGTCCCTCCTGGGGAAGCTCACTTTTGCTGCCCGAGTCATCGTTCCTGGACACACATTCATGCGTGAACTATGATCAGCGTGCCCTGAACTGTATCTGTGTATGCGAGTGCGGTGCATAAAGCCCACCTTGAGAATGGGTTTGCCGGCCCCTTAGTAGATGCGTGGCTTCTGAAGAGGGTGTTGAAGGGCATCCAGCGATGCCATGGTACGGCTGTACTCACCCCTCGCCTTCCTATAACTATGCCAATCCTACGACACCTGACGGATGCACGCCGGAAAAGTAGTATCCTGAATGGCCATGACAAGCTGCCCTACCAAGCCGCCATGCTGCTTCTTTGGATTTCTTCGGTGTGCTGAATTCACTAATGGCATCACACGGGGCTGTACTAGCTCCCCTGGTGACGGACGCCTGCAACTCTTCCTGCTTTCATCCAAGACGGACCCATTCGGTAAAGGCATTACTAGTGACATTGGCCCGTCTGTACCGCCGTACTGCCCGGTCCGTGCCATTGTTAGCTACCCATTTGTCACTCGTCGCGAGGGACCGGAGCAACTCTTGTTCGTACTCTCGAACAGACAGCAGCTGACCAGGCAGTCATTCACAGTAACAGTATGGTCTCTTGTCGCTGCGGCCGGTGTACCATCCCAGTCGAACTACTCCGGGCATTCGGTCCACATTGGTGCAGCCACCACCGCTGCTATGGCTAGTGCCCCCGACTCCTTCTTCCGAGTGGCAGGTCAGTGGAAAGAGCGATGCGTGTCTATGCTACATCCGGACTACAACAAGCGGTAAGCGCCAGCTATCGTCCCGGCTTGCTGCCGTGCCATGGATGACATGATCCCCAACTCGGGTGAGTAATAAGCTACTGAACTCTAGCTGCACAATGCTTGCCTGTGCTGACATTAATTGACCCCTGCTGTGCGTCAATAGTGCTTAGCTAACGGAGTGCTGGTTTCATGGGTCCACTCTCACAACTGGTGTTATCTAGCTATTTGCTGCGGCTCTGCCTTGCGCTATATTACATCCATTTAGCATTGCAGCTCTACGTTGAGCTAACAGCAGCTCTACTTTGAGCTAACAGCAGCTCTACTTTGAGCTAACAGCAGCTCTACTTTGAGCTAACCGCAGCTCTACTTTGAGCTAACAGCAGCTCTACTTTGAGCTAACAGCAGCTCTACTTTGAGCTAACCGCAGCTCTACTTTGAGCTAACAGCAGCTCTACTTTGAGCTAACAGCAGCTCTACCTTGAGCTAACAGCAGCTCTACTTTGAGCTAACAGCAGCTCTACTTTGAGCTAATCGCAGCTCTACTTTCAGCTAACCGCAGCTCTACTTTGAGCTAACAGCAGCTCTACTTTGAGCTAACAGCAGCTCTGCTCTGAGCTAACAGCAGCTCTGCTCTGAGCTAAAACCAGCTCTACTTTGAACTTCAAACCAGTTGTTTCGAAACCAGCACTCCTCAATCCAAAGATGCCTCTTTGTTGACTTGTTTGTGTGAGGGATGGGGCTAATGGTGTACTAGCTGTGCTAGTACTTGTTAGCAACAATCCGAACTAGCGCACACACTGCACTGCATTGCTTTGTACTGCATTCAAGACTGACGTCATGCGCTTTGTTTTGCTGCGTAATCACAAATGGCACCAGCCCATTTTGCGGAAAAGAAAAACAAATCTTGCTTGCCCTGTTGTGCTCTTCCAGACAACGGATCGTGCTTCAGCAGTGTTTCTTTTCCCACCATCCCTCCCTATCCAACTTATTCACACCATCATAATTATCATACCCACTAATCGGGTCCACTCTCACAACTGGTGCCTTATCTAGCTATTTGCTGCGGCTCTGCCTTGCGCTATATTACATCCATCTAGCATTGCAGCTCTACGTTGAGCTAACAGCAGCTCTACTTTGAGCTAACAGCAGCTCTACTTTGAGCTAACAGCAGCTCTACTTTGAGCTAACCGCAGCTCTACTTTGAGCTAACAGCAGCTCTACTTTGAGCTAACAGCAGCTCTACTTTGAGCTAACCGCAGCTCTACTTTGAGCTAACAGCAGCTCTACTTTGAGCTAACGGCAGCTTTACCTTAAGCTAACAGCAGCTCTACTTTGAGCTAACAGCAGCTCTACTTTGAGCTAATCGCAGCTCTACTTTCAGCTAACAGCAGCTCTACTTTGAGCTAACCGCAGCTCTACTTTGAGCTAACCGCAGCTCTACTTTGAGCTAACAGCAGCTCTACTTTGAGCTAACAGCAGCTCTGCTCTGAGCTAACAGCAGCTCTGCTCTGAGCTAAAACCAGCTCTACTTTGAACTTCAAACCAGTTGTTTCGAAACCAGCACTCCTCAATCCAAAGATGCCTCTTTGTTGACTTGTTTGTGTGAGGGATGGGGCTAACGATTTTTTGGGGAGTCTGCCACCTTAAGCACGACTCTCAGCCTTCTCGAGCCCGAGTCGAGTAAAAAAAGCGAGCTTGATCAGTGAATCAAAGCCCTAGTGGAGCGGGCTTTGATCGTAAAATCAAAGCCCGCCTGGGCGGGCTTTGATGGGAAAATCAAAGCCCGCAATCAAAGCCCGCTCCACTAAAATTTTAATATGGAGTTCTACTTCTTGTAGCATGCTTTGATCGCCTCATCTAGGCCCTGCTAGGTGCAATGCGATTGGTCATCTCCGTGCCTACAGTCTTGTGACATGTCAGAACTGTGGAGTGTACTCGTCTCTTGATACTGCGTGTGAACTGTGGAGTGTAGATTCTACTCGTCTCTTAGTCTTGATACTGCGTGTGGACTGTGGAGTGTACTCGTCTCTTGATCCGGCGTGTGAACTGTGGAGTGTCCGAGTGTACTCGTCTCTTGATACTGCGTGTGAACTGTGGAGTGTACTCGTCTCTTGATCCTGCGTGTGAACTGTGGAGTGTACTCGTCTCTTGATACTGCGTGTGGACTGTGTGGAGTGTACTCGTCTCTTTATACTGCGTGTGAACTGTGGAGTGTACTCGTCTCTTGATACTGCGTGTGAACTGTGGAGTGTACTCGTCTCTTGATGCTGCGTGTGGACTGTGTGGAGTGTACTCGTCTCTTGATACTGCGTGTGAACTGTGGAGTGTACTGGTTTCATACACTACTAGTACTACATGTACATAGCTCTATCCTACACTTATGACAATAATAATTATACTATACAATGTAGTCTATGATTGGCGAGGGAGGGGGCCCCGCTCGGGGGTGTGAAATAATAATTGACTACTTTATTAACAGTGTGGTGACGTTTCGTGCCCCCGCAATCGATTAGAGAAGGCACTTCTGGCTGCTTTCGATCTGCGTAGACATGGTAGAAGTAGCTAGTTAGTACTTGTACCGTACTTGTAATCATTCTGGTCTTTGATACAGTGCTATGACCTACGTTCTTCTCTGTGTGATGATGACGGCCTTCGCTAGCCATTTTTATTGCCACTCGGGACTCAGCACTCGGAGTCAGCAGGTGCTTACTTTTTATCGGCAGCATAATTCTGTCACTGGAAAATCGTGCATGAAGGTCTGCATGTACAGCCAGCGGGTTGTAGCTTGATGGACGTGTTCGTAGCGTGTATACTACGTACAGTCGAACATTTCTCAGTCATTCGAGAGAATACATGGTAGGGGCAAGGTGTGAGTTTACCCAAGTAATTAGTTCCATTGCGTTTGAAATAGGAGCCCAACAAGAACAAGAGTAGGTTGTGTTTCAGATTGTTGTGTTCACAGCGATAGTGAAGTCGGTTAGGTTTGCAGAATGTCGGCGACTGGTCCCATTCAGAACGCTCGCGAGGACTCGGCAAGTTGTGCAGGTAGGAGGAAGAAGCCATATGGAGAACGTCCACAGCCCGACAATGGGGAAGACGAATTGCAACTGTTGGTATCCTCGCCAGCGCTGCCCAAGTTACCGGATGAAGTATGGGGACTGATATTCAGAAAGTTACCGGATGGATGGTATCACAGTCATCGCCTAGCAACCGTCTGTCAACAATTCGCGAGGGTCGCTGCTGACTGGAAAGATAGGGTATGTGAGACAACTGCTTTCGATATCCGCCGTGGATCTAGGAGAATCATGAGCATGAGATTCATGGAAATGGCTCGCAGATGTGGACATCACGTGAAAAAGTTGGTACTGATGGGAGGGAACTTCATGACATCAATGCCCAAAATCTCAACAAACGTTCTAGTTGAAGGTTTGGAACTCATGCCTAACCTCGCGGTGCTTGACTTCAGCATGTGTTTCATGGGAAGCGATCTCACAATCCTGGACGCAATACTTGAATTTGAGAATTTGCGAGATGTTCGAATCACTGTTGAAGCGACGCAGGCAAATTTTACCGAGGCCAGCATCAATACACTGGTGTCATTAGCAGTCAAGATGTCCCTCCATCTGACAATCATCGGCTGGGTCTGGATAGATACTGGTTTAAACGAAATGCTGCACCGAATTCAAGCCAAGTCGGGAAATTTGCAAAGTCTGCATATTTCCCAGACTCCTGTTATCTTCCAATCAGCGCTGTGCGGTATAACTCCAGCTAACCCAGGCGGGATGGCGATAAACCGTTCACGTTCTGCAAGAGAGTGCGAACTAATGTCAGCCAGTTTTCCATGTCTTCAACGCTTAGTCCTGCAACATCTCTATGTCAGAGCAGAGCGATTTCTAGAAATCCTGAAAAACAATCCACAGATCACGCAGCTGATTGTTTGTGGAAATGTATACGAAATGTGGTCACCAGACGATATGTACAATGCTGAGTTCATTGAGAATTTCTCTCGACTCGAGAACAAGTTTACGGTTCTGGACTTATCTGGTTGGCAAACAGCAGCACCACGCGATGTGTTAGTGAAAATGGCTGCAAGCTTCAAGTCGCTGCGACAATTCTCCCTCCCGGTTTCCAACTCATCAAGCACGCCGTGACTCAGGATATGTCAGAGATGGGAATGAGCATAGTGCTCAGATGCTGGTTTCTGCCTGTCCCAATTTGTCAAGCCTAACTATTGGTGGTCCCATTGGTGTACCAGGCCTAACTAGTGACCTTTCACGTACCGACTCCCAGAGTGGCTGGATTGTGCTTCCTGAGAACTTTGGTGAGTTGGCCACGCTGGGAAAGCTTTCAAAGCTGCAATCGCTGTCACTACCTGGTATGTCGTTGAAGTCCGCCACAGACCTCCATTCACTTGCATCACTTTGTCCAAGATTGGAGTGCTTGCATCTCAGTGCCATCAACAATGAACTTTCCCGCACATCTTAGAATTGGACACTGTCATCGGAAAGCTCCCAAACCTGAAAGCGCTGACTATTGACCACCCCGATGTTGAGCAACATAGCTTTTTTGAAAGTTGTGGGAAACTTACTCAGTTGGAGCATTTCTGCTTCCGAACGGAAGAAACCATCTCCGATCTCATGCTTATCCATCTCTTTGAATCCAGTTCATCTCCGCTTAATTTCGTCCACATCGTCTGCGTTGGGACGGGGATAGGACAAGAGGAGCTTATCGAACGCCTCAGTGAAATTCGTCCTAACAGCAGGTTACGTGTGAAACGTTGTTTGGCTAAGGATAATGAAGACTGTGCACATAAGGGATTTAAGGAGGTTTTTATACCAGTTATACTTTGAATTTTGGTTTGTGACACGATGTCTGCAACTTTCGCCTCAGCTTGCTCATGACTTTGTATTATGTCGGTTAGTGCTGCATCATACCGCTCTCTCTCTCTCTCTCTCTCTCTCTCTCTCTCTCTCTCTCTCTCTCTCTCTCTCTCTCTCTCTCTCTCTCTCTCTCTCTCTCTCTCTCTCTCTCTCTCTCTCTCTCTCTCTCTCTCTCTCTCTCTCTCTCTCTCTCTCGTGGAATTTAGCGATCTAAAGCTTTAAATATTTCAATTGACACAGTAGCCACATCAGGACCAGACCAAGCGAGGGGTAGCACAGGTCCACCAACGACCTGTTCTTAGTATTTTTTAAAGAGATCCTAAACTTCGTTAGGTGAACATTTATCCCGAGTAGTGTGTGCAGTGATACTGGCTTGCTATTAAAGTTGCTAATCATGGTTTCATTCCGTGATTTAGAGTAGCTGTGTCTAGATTTACTATGCATATTGTTATACAGTGTATGTCCATGTTCGTGATATCCTGCACTGGCATAGTGCTTTCCTAATTTACTCACATACACTATGTCGCCATGTGCAGTGTTTCTCACTTTCACCTTTCCTTTCGTCGCTTTGCTCGGCTTTGCTCTCTAATGAAAGTTCCAAACCATTGTCGCGCTAATCTAGCTGTATGCATTTTCTCTGTTCTGTCAATTCGTCATATTTGTTCTACATTGTTCTTTCCATGTTATTTGGTGATGAGTTTTTCACAAAAAAATTAAATTGTTCTTGAAAATTAATATAGCGTACGGCGTTTGCCCCATGATGGTTTGTGGGTATCTTGTAAAAAAAGTAGAAAATAGGAAGTAGGACTCGATTTCTTGAAGTTATGTGAGCGAGAGAGCGAGAAAGAGAGAGAGGTATATTGAGAAGGAAAGGGGAACAGGGACGGCGAGTTAGTCAGGGGAGAGAGTGAGAGAGTTGGTCATACCATGGTATTCAGCACCCACGAACTTTGCAAAGCCGATACTATGATAATGTACCGTGGTGAATGCACCGATGGTACCACCACTTCGTAGACTGCCCCCCGTTGATTTCTGTGCTCCTGTCTTCATTCTCGGTAGCTGTGTACTTCAGCAGTTCAATTCTGTGCTTCAGTCCTCTTTATTCTCGTGAGCTGTGCACTTGTTTTGCTGTTTGTTTGGTTTATTTGAATTCGCACTGTAACCGTGTACTTCAGCTATTCTCTCCTCCCTCTTCTGAATTTGACTCTCCGCTGGCCTTCTCTCCTCCCATCCCCTTACATTGTAATGTGCCTCCGCAGTGCCTCACCCCCCCCCCCCACCACCACCGGTGCACCCCACGAACACACTACATTGTCACATGGCACAACTCAACCATTCGCTACCCTGTTATTGAGCACTCCTGCTCGTTTGGTCTCGCGAATCCAAAATTAAATCAATCAATCAATCAGAAAGGAGAATGAGAGGGAGGGCGAGAAGAAGCAGATGTATGTGTGCGATACTTAGAGGGGAAAAGGGAAGATGAGAGGAGAGAATGACAGAGAGGTATATTTTATACTCACAACGTAGTCCAAGACCTAATATCCCATTCGCTGCATTCATGCTTCCCTCGTGCCTGGCCACGAGGTACCTATTTACTCTGGTAAAAATCTGCTCCCTTTCCAAACAGGACGTGAAAGGTTACCTGGTACCGTCTGTCTCTCAATCCTAGTCTCACAGCCTCCCGCCACTATGCCTGTCTCTCTAGCAAGTGCATGATTATAACACAGGGTAGCGTGAACAAGGTTTTCCTGCTGACTAGCAGCGCTGCAATTCTTTTCTATTATTATACTTCAAGTACATGGAGCTGATGTGCACTTGCTGATAGCGCGGGTTGTAGAGAATAGACATCCTTAGCAAAAGTACGATAACGCTAACCTTTACGGTACTCACTCCCAGCCGTGACAAAAGACGTTATCGGATAACGGAAAAACGTTACAGAGCTCAAAATAACGGGCCGACGTTCGTTATGGAAATTCTGCAAAAAATGCAAAAACTCGCATTGTTTTGTAACTGGCGGGAGATGAAAAGCACGTCGTGCAGATCGACATGAGATCGAGAGTCGAGATTGCTTCCTCTTGTGACATTTAGCTTTTTTGGCGAGTTTTGCCTTTCAGTTGACAATTTCTGCGTCCCCTGCTTCGTGCCTTTCCCCTCTATCCCATCTTGGAAACAAAGGACCAGTTCCATGGCACTCCTGAGGAAGAAATTCATCGGCCTCTCCCAGACGTGCTGGAGCTGGAGAACCCTTACAGTCTTCGGTGCTGCGTTTAGGAAAGGGTTTCCAAGGACCTGGGAACAGCGAAAACTCATTTTCGCCGTGCTTTTGCTATTCCAGAGTAAAAGACCTCGCCAAGGTATTCTTTCGGAACGACAGCAAACTAATCCCTGGTTCAAAATTTTGAATTTCCCGCATATGTTTCCACGAAAATTCATATCGCCATGGTTGTCACGACTACTTCGTCTCAACTATAACGTACTTTGTGCTAAGGGAAAAGTCAGCTTGAACGATCCGAAGTACGGAAAGGTTTGCGTTTACGTTAGCGTTTTTTTTAGCTAAGGATATCTATTACTGCGGGGATAAACGAAGTGTGCACCACATAACGCAAGCCCTTTTGTGAGCGACTTGAGAGAGCAAAATTATTGAAAACCGTTTCCTACTCGTATGCATGCACATGTACATGTACAATCAAACTGATGTACAGTTCTGCTCAGATATACAATGTAAATCGGAAATTCTGTCGTTATTCGCGAATGGTCGTTATATCCGCAGTCGTTATTAGCGAAGTTGACTGTAAAGTTCTGGTCAGATACAATGTAGTCCGACTTCATGAATTAACTAGTGCAGCGCTCCTTATTCGCGCAGATGTGTGTCTGTGGTGCTAGGTCGACGGGGGCGGATTTCTTTGACCGGGATTATGTATGAGATAATCCGACACCATGAATAAAGCAGTGCAGCGCTCATAATATGCGCAGATGTGTGCTTGTGTTGCTAGGGCAACGTAGTGACCCTCCCCCTCCCGCATGCCCTACCATACTGTGTGTCTATGGCTGTATTTCTTTGACCATGACTATGCATGCGGGGTGCATTGCCCACGGGTTACGGACGGAATATGACCTTTGGCTAATACTGCGTACTTGGGTATGCACAATCAGACATCCTTTGCAATCAAAAGACTACAATTACCAAACGTGTGAGATAACTCTGTTTGACACCGCTGGATGCAGTCTCTTGTTGTTTTCAGCATAAACCAACGTGTGGATCGACTCTAACATGAACATGCAACTTATTCACTGGTTGAGGGAATGAAAAATGGAATTTCTGAAGAACAAAATGAATGTCAGCCACTGAGCCAGGGCTCGAACCAAGGACCCTCGCTTGAGACCATCCATGCATTTACTACTGAGCTATGGCGTATGGCGTAGCTGTCATCCCAGCAGAGACCGTTAAACATTTTCTTCAGACTTCTAAACTCACACTTCCCGGTGTCTGAAACTACGCAGGCTGGTGAAACGCAGCCCTCACTGTATGCAAACACTTAACGCACAAACTAGTACCCGGTGGAGGAAGGGGGGCGGGGGGTAAAGTATCAACTGCACTATGTTCACTAGTTGAGAAAATGAGCTTTATTGTTATTGGGCGTGAACACCTCTAAAGCATTAGAATATCCACGTACTTGTACTCATGGGCAAGCAGCAGGTGTCGGTCTGTTATACACAAATATTATTGTCTCCAGTGCAGTGAGCGAGTCCAATACAAAGCCATGAACAGACTGTCCCCACGTTATTTTGGGAGCAAAAAGTTACTGACGTCATGTAAGCTTAGTCATTACTAATCTTGTCCCTGCTGTCAGCCGAAGAGTACATGAAATCCGGTTTTCATGTACTCTTCGGCTGACAGTGAACCTGATGCTGTTGTTGACGAAACACGAATTAGATGTGAACATGTCATAATCATGGTGTGCAAAATCTTGTACATCGTTCAAGATGACTACGAACACACCCTGCTGTCCCTGACATCAAGTTTGGAGGCATCGCGGTTCCGGAAGCCAACACCATCAAGATTCTTGGAGTAACATTTGACGCCAAGCTGTCTGATCCGGGATCACTTGCACTCGATTGCGACACGTGGCTGCCAGAGATTGGGTGTTCTCCGTCAGGCTTGCCGGGTTTTATATTATCATGGTCGGCTGGATCGATCATCAGACAAAAATTGGTTCTGACCCTGCCCTGCGAGTACTGCTATATTCATAAGAGTCGGCAGGGGGCAGGAGAATGTTATTCAACGAGTAGTTGAAGTTAATCAGTCTTGGCTGCTCCATAGTCCAAGGTATGGGGCGGCGGTATGAGAATGCTCAACTGTGCCAATTGTCGTCTGATTATCGATCAAGTGGCCGTACCCGCACCTCTTAACCGCAAAATTGAAATATGCATCCATAAGGTAGAAACTAATCAATTGCTACAGCGTTCCTAACATTTAACTCTAGGTGCTATGTGCGGTTCATCCACCGTCCGTAGAGGGCTCAATTTACCGAAGGCAAAGAGCGGAATACACAGACAAAAGAAGGAGCAGTTGCGGTTTCCTAACTCAGAGTTTCAAGAACTTAATCGATCATGTGAAGAATAGGTTGGTGCGACTTCGGCGATAGTAGGGGATGAGTGTTGCCAGGAAAACCGCGAGCTGCCATGTAAGGAGCAACACACTCTTCCATTAACGTGATTTGGCAATAACAATGGACATGAGCGTGGTCTGTTCCCTACTTTTGCTGCTCCTTGTCCTTTGGCACATAATAACTGTCTCCAGAAAATTGGAACGAATTCTAAAGAGAATTGGCTGAGAATGGTGTTTGTATTTTACGGTGGACTATCCGCGGAGGTAGAGTGCCGCCTTACGTTGTACGTCATCGTTAATAGCTACGTCATAAGTGACCATGGTTACCCTAGAAAACGCCTGTCTTCGCATCGTAGTGCAGTGTCGACCAAGAGGCCCTGGGAAGTAGTATTCTGCTAGCAAGAGGAAATACATGATGCCCAGTGGTAGCCCTTTCAGAAAGATGCTCGCCACTTTTTTCCCCGACTTTTGCTTGTTTTGGAAGAAATCGCAACTTCCTTCTCACGAACTACTTCGCAACTTCGCCGCAACCGTGAGAAGAGAAGCGCCTTGGAGGAGACCATTGAAATGTCCGTGATGCTCCGCTTCAACAAAAAGCCCTGAAACATGGCATCAAATCATCATGACAAGTGTACTTCTTGAACAACATCTACATGCCATTGTACATGTTATCTGGCAGCACTTAGCAATGCTGCGTATTATAATGAACCAATGGTAAAGTTTGGGAAGCGCCAATAAAACACATTCTCAGTCTGTTCATTTTCCACAGCTGACGTGTTTTCCTCTCAGTCTGTGAACGTTGTTATTCATTCAGCTGACAACAGTCAGCAGTCACTGTCGCCACCATGACACTCTTGTGAGAAGGTGCTCTCTGTAGACGAGGTTGGTGATGTCCCAACGCGGCCATGGGTAGGCAGGCCTTCAACACATGGGAAAACCCCGGCTACACGTTGGTTACCTCCACTACTTAGTACTTGTAATACCGCTGGGAACTAACTTGTTTGTTGTTGATGTTGTCAAGTAAACTGGTACTGGTCAAAAAACTGGAATTTCTTCTACAAACCTGAACACTTACCAAACCGGGGATGGTTCAGATAGACCTAACGGACCGGGGCTCTACCAACCGTGGATGGCTGTAGTAAGGTCCCTGTTTCCGAGCGCCGTGTCCTCCACCTTGTTTCATGCTGTCAAACCAACAACATGTGTGAACTATAACAAGGTTTATCTAATACTAATACTAGTACTGTACTAGTAGTATTAGTATTATCTAATAGCATATACATGTACATGGACCTACATGTATATGCTAAGCAACAGTATACTGCAGTGTTGCCACAGTGTTGCCTATTTCCGCTGCTTTTCTGCTTGACACAAGTTTTGGCATCATTATATGCACACGAACTGGCTCATTTTGAGTTGCGGTATCAGCAACATTTGAGCTTTTTCTGAAAATATGGATGCGATTTCTGCAACTTCCAATAATTATTTTGGTATGGTTGCGAAAAGCAAAAGTTGCGAAAAAAATAATTTTGGCATCTTTGGGAAAGGGCTACCCAGTTGCCCTGCAACTAACTAACTTTACGTACTGCATAGTGTACTCGTCTCTTGATACTGCGTGTGAACTGTGGAGTGTACTCGTCTCTTGTTACTGCGTGTGAACTGTGGAGTGTACTCGTCTACGGAGCATCAGCAAATCGAATTTTCGATTTGATTATTCGAATGGCAAAAAGAAAATCAGAGAGAAAATTCGAATGAAAAAGAGGTTCAGCATAGCTGTCCAGTATTTTCGAATCGAGTTTTTTTTTAGCTTGAGCAGTTGAGGACTGGGATTTTGAGATGTGCAATGGCTGCGTTTGTTGCAGAGCAAGTCGATTTGTTGGATTCGCTTCTCTTCCTTGAGTTCGCTGAAGGTCACCTGGACCGAACGGAGTTGCTGCTGTTTCTCATTGCCTTTGGGGATGACGCGAAGCGGCGGATGCTTCATCCGATTCAGGCTATTGGCGATAGGATCTCTCTTGGAGACCCCTTGAAAAGGCGGATCTCGGTCGAGCTCCTCCGCTACCCCTTGCATATCAGGAGACCCGCGGACGAATAGCTGAGGGTGGGCCCTACACTGCCTCAGCAGAATGAGATCCATGGTAAGGTCGAACCTCAAATATTTGGCACACTTTGAGTTGCCTGCGGGGAACTCACGACGCAGATGCCGAGACAACGCCAGCAGGGCTACTGCAGTACTGGGAGCAGGAGGCATACCGGGGCCGGCCGGGCTGGTGGTTGGTGACAAAGCCATGATTCCAGGATACTTGAAATGAAACAAAAAGCATACTAGTCTTGACAAAACTTTTTACAGTTCGAGAGAGAGAGGAAAGCGTCAAGAAGTCCGGTTCGACTGTGCCTTGTGCACTGACATGTACAACTACGACTACAAGTACTTCAGTCTTTAGTAAGAACTAGTAGTAGCTACATGCGCAAGTGTGAGTACTATTACTAGAGCACGCGCGGAGCATTCGAAAAGTATTCGAAAAGTATTTTCTGTTTGCGGGCATTTTTCAGTCGAACAAAGCCCTAGTTTCGACTGATTGAGGGCTTTTCGTGACGATTCTCGAATTTCACTCGAATATTCGATTTGCTGATGCTCCGTACTGCATGTGGACTGTGGAGTGTACTCGTCCCTTGATACTGCGTGTGAACTGTGGAGTGTACTCGTCTCTTGATACTGCGTGTGGACTGTGGAGTGTATTCGTCTCTTGATAGTCTTTTACGGGCAAAATAAACACAATGAATATTTTTTCTCAAGTGTTCCAAAAACTTCAACTCAAGGTTCTAGAAAGAAAAAAAGAACGAAAAAACACGCAAAAAAACAAAACAGCATAATAATGTATATACCTACTTAGGTAACCAGCAGAAAGTTCAACTTCAAGTCAATATTCCAGTCATTGTTACCGCTCGTGCAAGCTAAGCCGGTACCCGGGCCTCTACCACTGCCAGCTCCATTGATACTGCATGTGAACTGTGGAGTGTACTCGTCTCTTGATACTGCGTGTGAAGTATGGAGTGTACTCGTCTCTTGATACTGCGTGTGAACTGTGGTCCAGTGTGGAGTGTACTGGTTTCATACACTACTACATGTACATAGCTCTATCAGTACCTACAATAATGTACATACTGTACATTGTAGTCTATGATTGGTCAGGGTCAGGGAGGTCAGGGAGGTCAGGGAGGGGGACCCCAGCCGCTGGTGTGAAGTAATAATTGACTACTTTAAAGGGGAAGTTAAGGCAAAAATTAAAATTTCACCAGTTGTAGTCTTCAGGGTACTGAGTCGAATGGTCTTGGTCCGAGGAAGCTGAGACGCTCCCTTCCTACTTGAATCCCAATCGAACTCGCGCACTTCCACCGAAACTGGGTGACTGCGCCCTACTAGATGGGGATTTGTATGCAAAATGTCACTAAAAGCGCCATTTCGTTCTTGTTAAAGCACGGATGACCGCTATTGGCCCATATGTTGTAGTCTTTTGGACGCTGAGTCGACTGGTTTTGGTCCGAAAATGCTGCGATGCAGCGTTCCTCCTTTATTCCCAATCGAACATGGTTGAACAAGCGGTCACGTGGTCCTGGGTGTCGAAATCACCTGGTCACCACGCCAGCAGGTGACAACTTTCACACCAAGGTTCAACTCGAGTTCAACTCGAGTGACAGGACTGCACCCAAAAAAGGTCAAACAGGCTAGTAAGTTGTACCCTGCAGGCACGATGACCAGGTGACTGGTGTACGCAGGAGCACGTGACCGCTTCTTCAACCATGTTCGATTGGGAATAAAGGAGGAACGCTGCATCGCAGCCTTTTCGGACCAAAACCAGTCGACTCAGCGTCCAAAAGACTACAACATATGGGCCAATCGCGGTCATCCGTGCTTTTATAAGAACGAAATGGCGCTTTTAGTGACATTTTGCATACAAATCCCCATCTAGTAGGGCGCAGTCACCCAGTTTCGGTGGAAGTGAGCGAGTTCGATTGGGATTCAAGTAGGAAGGGAGCGTCTCAGCTTCCTCGGACCACGACCATTCGACTCAGCACCCCGAAGACTACAACTGGTGAAATTTTAATTTTTGCCTTAACTTCCCCTTTAACAGTGTGGTGACGTTTCGTGCCCCCACAATCGATTAGAGAAGGCACTTCTGGCTGCTTTCGATCTGCGTAGACATGGTAGAAGTAGCTAGTTAGTTCTTGTACCGTACTTGTAATCAATCTGGTCTTTGATACAGTGCTATGACCTACGTTCTTCTCTGTATGATGATTGAACAAGAGAGCGGTCTTCGCTAGCCATTTTTATTGCCACTCGGGACTCAGCACTCGGAGTCAGCAGGTGATTACTTTTTATCGGCAGCATAATTATGTCACTGGAAAATTGTGCATTGTTTAAGGTCTGCATGTACAGCCAGCGGGTTGTAGGTTGATGGACGTGTTCGTAGCGTGTATACTACTAACAGTCGAACATTTCTCAGTCATTCGAGAGAATACATGGTAGGGGCAAGGTGTGAGTTTACCCAAGTTCCATTGCGTTTGAAATAGGAGCCCAACAAGAACAAGAGTACGTTGTGGTTCAGGTTGTTGTGTTCACAGCGATAGTGCAGTCGGTTAGGATTGCAGAATGTCGGCGACTGGTCTCATTGAGAACACTCGCGAGGACTCGGCAAGTTGTGCAGGCAGGAGGAAGAAGCCAAATGGAGAACGTCCACAGCCCGACAATGGAGAAGACGAATTGCAACTGTTGGTATCCTCGCCAGCGCTGCCCAAGTTACCGGATGAAGTATGGGCACTGATATTCAGGGAGTTACCGGATGGATGGTATCACAGTCACCGCCTAGCAACCGTCTGTCAGCAATTCGCGAGGGTCGCTGCTGACTGGAAAGGTAGGGTATGTGAGACAACGTCTTTCGATTTCCGCCATGGATCTGGGAGAATCATGAAAAAGAGATTCATGGATATGGCTCGCAAATGTGGAAATCACGTGAAAGAGTTCGTACTGATGGGAGAGAACTTCGTGAAATCAAGGCCAAGAATCTCAACAAAGGCTGTAGTTAAAGGTTTGAAATTTATGCCTAACCTCGCCGTGCTTGACTTCAGCATGTGTCTCATGGGAAGCGATCTCACAATCCTGGGCGCAATACTTGAATTTGAGAATTTACGAGATGTTCGAGTCACTGTTGCCGCTAGGAAGATACATTATGAGCACGATTACTCATCTCATTTTACCGAGGCGGGCATGAATACACTGGAAGCATTAGGAGCCAAGATGTCCCTGCATCTGACAATCGTCGGATGGTATTGGATAGATACTGGTTTAAACGAGATACTGCACCGACTTCAAACCAGGTCGGTAAATTTGAAAAGCCTGCAGATTGCCAGGCGTCCTGTTGTCTTCGCCACAGCGCTGTGCGGTACAACTCCAGCTAACGCAGGCGTGATGGCGGACCACTGTTCACGTTTTCCATTGAGATCTTCAAAAGAGTGCGAACTAATGTCAGCCAGTTTACCATATCTTCAACGCTTAGTCCTGAAAAATCTCTATGTCAAAGCAGAGCGATTTCTAAAAATCCTGAAAAACAATCCACAGATCACGCAGCTGATTGTTTGTGTAGAATTAGACAAAATGAGGTCACCAGACGATATGTACAATGCGGAGTTCATTGAGAAGTTCTCTCGACTCAAGAACAAGTTCACGGATCTGGACATATCTGGCTGGCAAACAGCAGCACCATGCGATGTGTTAGTGAAAATGGCAGCAAGCTTCAAGTCGCTGCGACAATTCTCCTACCAGTTTCGGACTCAGCAAGCACTCCTTGACGCAGGATATGTCAGAGATGGGAATGAGCATAGTGCTCAGATGCTGGTTTCTGCCTGTCCCAATTTGTCAAGCCTAACTATTGGTGGTGCCATTGGTGTACCAGGCCTAACTGGTAACCTTTCGTGTACGGACTCCCAGAGTGGCTGGATTGTGCTTCCTGAGAACTTTGGTGAGTTGGCCACGCTGGGAAAGCTTTCAAAGCTGCAATCGCTGTCACTACGTGGTATGTCGTTGAAGTCCGCCGCAGACCTCGATTCATTTGCATCACTTTGTCCACAATTGGAGTGCTTGCATCTCAGTGCCATCAACAATGAACATTGCCCGAACATCTTAGAATTGGACGCTGTCATCAGAAAGCTCCCAAACCTGTTGCGTGTGAAACGTAGTTTGACTAAAGATTATCGAGACTGTGCACATAAGGGATTTAAGGAGGTGTGTTTTTAAACCAGTTATACTTTTAGTTTTGGCTTGTGACAAGATGTCTGCAACTTTCGCCTCAGATTGCTGATGACTTTGTATTATGTCGGTTAGTGCTGCATCATACCGCTCTCTCTCTCTCCTGGAATTTAGCCATCTAAAGCTTTAAACCTTTCAATTGACACAGTAGGCACATCAGGACCAGACCAAGCGAAGGGTAGCACAGGTCCACCAACGACTTGTTATTAGTGTTTAAAGCGATTCTAAACTTGGTTATACTCATAACAAGGACACACTTCAAGCTCATTACAAACATCTTGAAAGTTTTTGCACCTTTGTGTCATTATTGCAATTTTCGCTGTTTACTTTAGCTATCTTCTTTCTTTCTTTTTTTGCGCTGTTTTACTACCTTCTTACTGTATTTAATCCACTGTTCCTGTTCCTTTTCCCTTGCCTGTATTTCACCTGATGAGAAGGCTTGAAAGTATACTTGTGAAGAAACAACAACAACAACAACAACAACAACAACAACAACAACAACAACAACAAAAACAACAAAATAAACTGCTTGGTGGGTAAGTACGTGGCGCCTACTAAAGCCGATCGCCTGAAACCATAAAGTAGCGGCAATGAACAGAAAGCTCTCGACCCCGCGTACGATGTAAGAGGGCATGCAGCCGTGCCTACGTCATCACTCAATGATCACGTACTAGACGCCAGTCCTTAGTGACCTGTGAATGACTGTGGGATGATGTAACCATGACAACTGTCCACGCCGACTATTCTGCTGATCATTGCAGTGTGTGCGGTCTCTGCTGGATAATAAACTGTTAGCATCTCTACAGTACAAACCAGAACATCTTACCGCGCCACTGTTGTGTTGCCACTAGCGCAGACTCAGTAGGTGATTTTATCGGCCACCCATGGCCATTAAGGTCTGCATGTACAGCCAGCGGGTTGTAGGTTGATGGACGTGTTCGTAGCGTGTATACTACGTACAGTCGAACATTTCTCAGTCATTCGAGAGAATACATGGTAGGGGCAAGGTGTGAGTTTACCCAAGTTCCATTGCGTTTGAAATAGGAGCCCAACAAGAACAAGAGTAGGTTGTGTTTCAGATTGTTGTGTTCACAGCGATAGTGAAGTCGGTTAGGTTTGCAGAATGTCGGCGACTGGTCCCATTGAGAACGCTCGCGAGGACTCGGCAAGTTGTGCAGGCAGGAGGAAGAAGGCATATGGAGAACGTCCACAGCCCGACAATGGAGAAGATCGATTGCACCTATTGGTATCCCCGCCAGCGCTGCCCAAGTTACCGGATGAAGTATGGGCACTGATATTCAGGGAGTTACCGGATGGATGGTATCACAGTCATCGCCTAGCAACCGTCTGTCAGCAATTCGCGAGGGTCGCTGCTGACTGGAAAGGTAGGATATGTGAGACAACGTCTTTCGATTTCCGCCATGGATCTAGGAGAATCATGGAAAAGAGATTCATGGATATGGCTCGCAAATGTGGAAATCACGTGAAAGAGTTCGTACTGATGGGAGAGAACTTCACGACATCCAGGCCAAGAATCTCAACAAAAGGCTGTAGTTAAAGGTTTGAAATTCATGCCTAACCTCGCGGTGCTTGACTTAAGCATGTGTATCATGGGAAGCGATCTCACAATCCTGGACGCAGTACTTAAATTTGAGAATTTACGAGATGTTCGAGTCACTGTTGCCGAGAGGGAGATAAATTATGAGCAAGATTACTTATCTCATTTTACTGAGGCGGGCATGAATACACTGGAGGCATTAGGAGCCAAGATGTCCCTGCATCTGACAATCGTCGGATGGTATTGGTTAGATGATGGTTTAAACGAGATGCTGCAACCACTTCAAGCCAGGTCGGTAAATTTGAAAAGCCTGCAGATTGCCCGACGTCCTGTTGTCTACGCCACAGCGCTGTGCGGTACAACTCCAGCTAACGCGGGCGAGATGGCGAAACACCGTTCACGTTATCCATTAAAATCTTCAATAGAGTGCGAACTGATTTCAGCTAGTTTACCATATCTTCAACGCTTAGTCCTGAAAGATCTCTATGTCAAAGGAGAGCGATTTCTAGAAATCCTGAAAAACAATCCACAGATCACGCAGCTGAGCGTTTGTGTGAAAATAGACGAAATGGATTTTGCTGAAGATATGTACAATGCTGAGTTCATTGAGAAGTTCTCTCGACTCGAGAACAAGTTCACGGATCTGGACATATCTGGCTGGCAAACAGCAGCACCATGCGATGTGTTAGTGAAAATGGCAGCAAGCTTCAAATCGCTGCGACAATTCTCCTACCGGTTTCGGACTCAGCAAGCACGCCGTAGCTCAGGATATGTCAGAGATGGGAATGAGCATAGTGCTCTGATGCTGGTTTCTGCCTGTCCCAATTTGTCAAGCCTAACTATTGGTGGTCCCATTGGTGTACCAGGCCTAAGTCGTAACCTTTCGTGTACCGACTCCCAGAGAGGCTGGATTGTGCTTCCTGAGAACTTTGGTGAGTTGGCCACGCTAGGAAAGCTTTCAAAGCTGCAATCGCTGTCACTACGTGGTATGTCGTTGAAGTCCGCCGCAGACCTCGATTCACTTGTATCACTTTGTCCACAATAGGAGTGCTTGCATCTCAGTGCCATCAACAATGAACATTGCCCGAACATCTTAGAATTGGACGCTGTCATCAGAAAGCTCCCAAACCTGAAGGAGCTGACTATTGACCACCCCAATGTTGAGCAGCATAGCTTTTTTGAAAGTTGTGGGAAACTTACTCAGTTGGAGCATTTCTGCTTCCGAACGGAAGAAACCATCTCCGATCTCACGCTTATCCATTTCTTTGAATCCAGTTCATCTCCGCTTAATTTCGTCCACATCGTCTGCGTTGGGACGGCGATAGGACTAGAGGAGCTAATCGAACGCCTGAGTGAAATCCGTCCTAACAGCAGGTTACGTGTGAAACGTAGTTTAACTAAGGATAATGGAGACTGTGCACATAAGGGATTTGAGAGGGTCAGTTATACAAATATGTTTCACATAGTTCCTTAGTTGTGGCTTGTGACACGATGTCTGCAACGTTCGCCTCAGCTTGCTCAGGACTTTGTTTTATGTCGGTTAATGCTGCATCATACCGCTCTCTCTCCTGGAATTTAGCGTTCAAAAGCTTTTCCGTTCGTCGCTTTGCCCTGATTTGCTCTATAATGAAAGTTCCAAACCATTGTCGCGCTAATCTAGCTGTATGCATTTTCTCTGTTCTGTCAATTCGTCATATTTGTTCTACATTGTTCTTTCCATGTTATTCGGTGATGAGTTTTTCACAAAAAAATTAAATTGTTCTTGAAAATTAATATAGCGTACGGCGTTTGCCCCATGATGGTTTGTGGCTATCTTGTAAAAACAAGGACGGCGAGTTAGACAGGGGGAGAGAGTGAGAGAGTTGGTCATACCATGGTATCCAGCACCCACGAACTTTGCAAAGCCGATACTATGATAATGTACCGTGGTGAATGCACTGATGGTACCACCACTTCGTAGACTGCCCCCCGTTGATTTCTGTGCTCCTGTCTTCATTCTCGTTAGCTGTATACTTTAGCAGTTCAATTCTGTGCTCCAGTCCTCTTTATTCTCGTGAGCTGTGCACTTGTTTTGCTGTTTGTTTGGTTTATTTGAATTCGCACAGTAACCGTGTACTTCAGCTATTCTCTCCTCCCTCTTCTGAATTTGACTCTCCGCTGGCCTTCTCTCCTCCCATCCCCTTACATTGTAATGTGCCTCCGAGTAGTTAGTGCGGGGCAGGTTCTGGCCCACTTTTTGACCTTTGACCTTTGGGCCAAATAAGGCACACTGTGTCGGTCGTGCTTGGTCTGGCTCGGGGACTCCCCCAGGGTTTGACCTTTGACCTTTGGGTTAAATAAGGCACACTGTATCGGGCGCGCTTGGTCTGGCCTCGGGACCCCCTAGGGTTTGACCTTTGGCCCTGCCATGTCATAAATGTCATCATGTTCTTTTCCGTGACGACCGTGCACTTGTGCACGTTCGGTGCATTCACACCGGGGAGTAGTAAAATACGTACTACTCCCTGATTTGCACATCGTAGATGTGCAGTGACATATTGCGCATGCGCGCATACGCACGCGGAGCGTGCGACCTTCAGTGGCCCTGCGGAAAAGACGCAGTGCAACACAAGGTGGACTAGTACACGTGTCATTATACTAATCCCTGATTCGCACTTCGTAGATGTGCAGCAACAAGTTCACTTTCCTTGCATTCGTTTTATTCGCACATCGTAGATGTGCACTGACAAGTTGCCCTTACTTAGCGTGCGACTTTCAGTCCCTGACCCTGCATGCACTATCCATGCATTATAATGCTGGTGTTGTTGTTGGTTGTTGTTGGTTGTTGTTGGTTGTTGTTGGTTGTTGTTGGTTGTTGTTGGTTGTTGTTGGTTGTTGTTGGTTGTTGTTGGTTGTTGTTGGTTGTTGTTGGTTGTTGTTGGTTGTTGTTGGCTGTTGTTGGTTGTTGTTGGTTGTTGTTGGTTGTTGTTGGTTGTTGTCGGTTGTTGTTGGTTGTTGTTGTCGGTTGTTGTCGTTATTGTGTATTGTGTTTTAATCGTTATTTTGTTCATTATCCAGGAGGATTTTGCTATGATCCAGTACCATTTTTTTCGCATATATGACACAAGTGTGTGTAACCTTAGTGTGACGTGGGGTATGCTGATTGGATGTGAGGTGACGAGAGTATGCTGATTGGCCGATAACAATTAGTGGAAGGGATAAAGTAATGCGTCAGGATCATTACAGTTGCATTTGGCACCATGGAGTTTCAGGAGGAAGTTGAATTTTGTGATGGGTGTAACCATGAAGAAATAGAAACGGAAGAAGCTGTCGTTTGCATGAAATGTGGTCTAGTCTTGGGCTCTTTGTTTGCGCCAGAGGCAAATGTAGCAGAGCGTGTAATGCTGCCCAGTAAGCCTTACACAGATGTGCAGCGACTGGAATCAGTGGATAAAAGTCTGGGGGCTTTTATCGAGAAGGTGGGAGTGTGTAAGCCGCTATACCCATCGCTTTTTGAAACTCGGCAACGCCTCTACGCTATGAAGAAGGGCAGTGAGTATAGAGCTCTGAATTATGCCATCGCCCTGTCATGCATTTACTATGAAGATGAAGAGATGGTGCAGATACTCAGTCTTCATCTCCCCAGAAGCAAAGATGCATGGATGAGAAATGCTTCCCTATTCAAGACTTCCCCAGTGTTCTTCAAAATGTGGATGAAGGTCATAACCCCAAAGAAACTACGTAAGGCTCACTTTGAACGGTTTATTGAGAGGACGGTGGATATGACAGAGCAAGAAGAACAGCTAATGATTGAACTCATCCAACATTATGGAGTTGAACCGAAGCTACCACTTGCTGCCTCACTGGCTTATGATGACTATCCAGATGCATTGATCTATATACTATCCACCATTGTGCAGGCATTCTAAACTGATTTAAGGTGCACGTATCATCACTTGCTTGGAGAATATTGTTCTTTATGAATCATACAGTCAATTTCAACCGTAATCAAACCATCCATTGCATGAATTCGTTGAATTGAAAAGAAAGGAAACATTTCTATAATCTCACTCTGGTTTTTCGTATTATGGAAAAAGTATTGGAAGACTCTTTGCACTGTGGCCCCGAGGACCTCTGGGCCCCGGCGGTCCCACGTCACCCTGAGGGCCTGGCGATCCTTCAGGTCCTTGGGGCCCTATGTTTCCTGGGGGTCCTTGCGGCCCTGTAGCACCTATGTGTCCTGATGGCCCTTGGGGTCCTTGCAGTCCTGTGTGGCCCCTTAAACCTTGCAATCCAGATTCCCCAGTCGGGCCAGGACTTCCTTTTGGTCCAGGAACCCCTGGTCTTCCTCGATGTCCTTTAAGTGATCCGAATGCAGTCCAACCCGCAATGAGTTTTTTATATACAACGAGGGTGGTAGCATCCAAATAGAAGTCACCCTGTCTGCCGATGGGTGGCGACGGAGGGTCTGCTCCGCTATACCAACCAAATCCTGGATCACCTTTAGGACCTTTCATTTTGCGGATTTGGGCTAATTCCTTCTTCACCCACCCAGCAGGTACAGCACAGGTGTCCGACACACCGTCGTAATCCAGCCAGCATAAACGTTTGCCATTCATGTGCAGATTTCCTCTCATCCTCACGCTGCCATCCGTTTTCAAATGGGTTTCGTCATCTATCACCGTTGACTCCGCGAATTCTTTGATTCGACCCTCCATGATCTCAGCATCTGTTTTATTCAACTTGCTGTTCTGTAGTGCCCCGACATTGTACATCAGGGTGTTTTTGGTGTTATCGTTACCCACCAGAGTTTTGAGTTGCGCAATATCATCCTTCAAGGTTCTTATTGTTCGGCTGGAGGTTTCCTCAGACGGGCTCTTGTGGAAATGCATGCTCCAAAACGCCATCCTTGTTATTATGGGGAAATATTTCCCCTGTACAGTAGGTATGGCGGTGGTACTGTCTGCAGTAAACAACGCTTCTGCCGTTATAGCCGGTGCGTTCACGCCTCATTTTACACTGCGTATCAGGTCTTTGAATACCATAGGGAAACACATCAGTTTGGACACTGCCCAGTTCGAACTTCATTCTGAAAACGTTGATACGGAGAGTAACAAATTGTACGTGGAGACGCAAGAAGGGGAAGTTCAACTCTCCATCCTAACAGGAACTCACACGGATATTGCAGATCTCATTACAGTCATTAACGAGGCACTGAAAAGTGCAAATCACCCAGATATTGTGTTGTCCTATTCCCGCTATACAAGCCGAGCGAGCATCAGCGTACCTGTCGGGAAAAAAATTATCCTGAAACCCGACTCCCCCAGTGTCGTTCTGGGCTTGGGATCGATTGCAGAATCCGTGACCATACAACCTGGTCTTTTCACATCACCGTATGCAGTTGATCTGACTAGAGGGAGAAGGTTTGTGTTGTTGTATACAGACCTGATCGCCCAGGCCGTGGAATATGAAGACAATCAGGACTCGAGGATTTTGAAGACGTTCCCCATTCAAACTCACAACGGTATCAACAATTACATATTTGGAGAGAGAGACAAACGCGCTCTACTTCCGCACTCAAGCGTTACGGAAATATCATTTTGGCTGAAGTACAACACTGGAGAGTTTATCACCACGGGGTACCCGGCGTTATTGGATCTGAGAATCGAGTAAATTTTTCCACGTACAAGTAAGAATGGCGCAGCACGTCGTGGCCACTCAGATCCCAGACCCCTTTAAGGGGCTGCTGTCGAAAACTAAAGTGGTGCAGAATAGCATCCTAGAGCGAACCGAAAAGAAGATATCACTCCTAGAGGGGAGAAACTTTGTAAGACTGTATTCTCGAAATGGTTCACCACCCTCTCTGAACAGCGAATTGGATATATCATCACCAAATTTCATTGCCTTGAGTGAAAGTTACTTTATCGTCAAACTCCGGTATGAAGTTAGTGATAGTCGGGCTAATGGAGCCAGATCATATCCACACTGGGTGTGTACCACCTCCCCTGCATTTTCATGGTTCAAGAATATCCGCGTGGAACTAAATGGCACGGAGGTGACGCAATCTAGCAAGGTGCAAGATATGCAGAGTGTGCAACACATTCTTAGCCTTATGGAGAGTGACGTGGCTAAACTCCAATATTCCGATTCTGATCTGTACGGACTTCAGAAACTCGACCCCCAGAAGTGTGTTAAAGATATACCTCTAGGGAATTATCGGTATGGTGTAAAACGCTCGCACGCCTATGCGTTTGCAACAAACACAGATGGCGAAGATGATTTCGATGGTACGACACTGAAAAGACGGCCCACTGTCCACCTGTCGAATGAGGAGAACTTCAGTAATACTGTTCTGGAAAACGTTGCCCGTGTGACATCAGGGCATTTCCAGTTCAAAATGAGACCATTCCTTCCCTTCTTCAATGTGGATGATGCGTGGTTGCCTCCAGGAACACAAATCAAAATACGGTTTGATTTACCGCAAACCCAGCTCTCTAGATATATGATTGTCTCGGATAGAGGCGGAGGAGGAAACAGTCTAACAGGTGTTGGGCCTGTCAACATTGATCTGCTGCAGCTGGACTTTGTTTACCCTACCTATAGAATGGATAAGGCATACGTAGATCAAGTGCGTCTGCCTAAAGAACTATATTTCCATACCTGGTGCCCTCGGCTTGTACAGAAGAGTTTGACAGACGATGCAGGTACTCTGGAGCTACTCCACAATTCAGATATTCCTAGGAGGATGATCCTGTTCTTTTCTGATCTGAAACTCGGAGAAGATGCTGTCTTGGGTGGCGGCGCTGCCAGTAATTTCAGCAATCGCCTGGCCATGGTACATGCGAATCTTTCCCAACTCAGAGTAACCATTAACGATGAATCTGTGTTCGACAGTCCGCTGAAGTTCAGATGGGAGTGTTCCGAAAACAGTGATGCCAAGCACTATTATGACTATAACAAGTCGAGCTATTTACGTGGATACAACTTGGTTCAAGAGTTCTTTGGAAAGACCTATGGGGCTGAAATACCTATCACAGCCTCGGATTACTGTAACCATTACTTTATGATACCAATCAACCTCAATCTAGACAGGATGCTGGACAATGAAAAGGTCAGGGGTAACATGTCACTCGATTATCAATTCGCCAATGTGGCCAACGCCCCGATCAATGTACCCAGTCACGCAAGCACATCGATCAAGGTCAATTTATTATGTCTCGACCAGTATATGTATACCATGAGCAAGGAAGAAGGCATCAAGTGGGAGACTGTGTAAATATTTCCACGTTATAGTAACAATGCAGGGAGGAGATTTGGAAACCACACCCCGAGCGTGGGGAGGTGATCTACAGACTTTGGAAAGACAATACGGGTCTGGTATCTGGGGCTTCATCAAAAACATCTTTGGAGGTGCACAGGCTGAGGAGCTTCGAAAAAGAATGCAAGACCCCGAACAAGGCCAAAAGCTCACCCAGAGGGGTGGGCTTGGGATGGGGGCGATGTTAGGCATGTCGCTTCTTCCCATGCTCTTGGGTCGAGGTCAAGACGGCGAGTCCATCAGACGTCAGATGGTAGCCGGCCGTGAACCCATGATGCAGCGAGGCGGACTGAGCATTCCACCGGGACTCGTGGCTAAAGCCCTACCCATATTGAAAACCGTTGGTGCACCCTTAGCTATGGGGGCGCTAGCGTCCGTCGGTGACAATCTGGTGGACAAGGTATTTGGCCGGGGTCGAAAGGGAAATAGTAGAAAAAGCAGTACTCGAGCAAGCAAGAGACGATCTCAGAAAAGACGATCGAAGCTACCACCCACTAACAAATTCTCCAGGGGGCAACGTGCAAGGAAGCGCAAAGGAGACGGTTTGAAGAGGGAGGTTGAAGGTCTGGGAAGGCAGCTGTTTGAACATGCAAAGTCGAGAGTACAGTCCGGCATCAAGTCAGGAGCTAAGAAGAGAGGTAGAAGACGACGATCCTCAAACCCTCCAGAAACCATTACTGACCGTATCCGAACTCGCATAGAAAATACCCATAACCCTTCGTTTATACCTCAGAGCTTTAACATTTAATTTTTTCTCGTTATAGTAAGTATGGACTTTTCATCACTGCTGTCTCTGAAAGGAGGGTCTGCCTCTTTACTCCGCGTAGCAGGTCTGTCTCTACGATCTCAACCCAAGTACTCTGAGATTCTCCCCTCCCTCCAAACATGGGGACAAAATGTGCTATTTCTGGGTCAGAGCAGCATGGGGAAATCCCATTACCTCAAGGAAATACTTCGAGAGGTAAAGCCGGAACGACTTTACGTCATCTCCAATACTTCACCGGAGCAATACAGGCAGGAAGGCACGGAGTTGAAACATTACAGTGCAATGCCTGAGTGTATCGAAGAGACGGACATTCAGCCCAAGTCCTTTGTCATTATAGATGATATACGTGTCATGGGACTGAAGCATGGCAGTCAGAGGGAATGTCTTTACAAGTTTTTCACCATGTATAGCCATCATTATGAACTTAATGTGTTCTTTCTCTCTCAAAGCTTTGATAACATCAAAGATATGAAGATAAATACCAACTTCCTCTATCTTTTTCGCTTTACAGATAAATCCAACATCAAACGCTATCTTCATACTTTATTTGGCGGATCCTGTTTGAAAGCTAATCTTGTCTATAAACTCTATGAAAAACTATTAGAAGCTTGTTGGAGACCCTTTCTAGCGGTCGATGCATCACGCAATGAGTTTTATACTCACTGTGATTCTATAACATCGAAGGTTGTGTTTGAATAAAATATTTTCTGCCTATAGTAAGTATGGATGGTGTCAGTGTTCGCATTATACCCACCCACAGTGAGTGGGATGCGGTTACCGTCACTAAGATTGGAGACACCTGGGAGGTCACATTCCCTAGAGTAAAACTAATTGTCCAAATCGAATCCGAAGTTGATAGTTTTGAGTGGATTGCTGGCTGTGAAGCACGGGGGGTAGGAGTGGATGAGATTGATTAAGCCCGTTGTACAGAAATGGAGCGAATACGGGTGCACTTCCAACCTATCTGCATCGAGTGCAACGGCCGTACTCACCCAATACCACCAGAGAAGAGAGACGAGACCATGAAGATGATATTACAAAACCCCCAGGATATCCTGAGTAAAGGTGACACCGTGTGGGAGGTTCAAGGTACTCCTCCAGTACGAGGTGGAGATTATAAGAAATTTTCCGGGCAAGTGAGAGAAGCACTGGCCTATATCCCCGAAGAAGATCGCCCATTTCCTATCTCCCAAGTGAAATCAAACCCTCGAGTAAAGGCTATGTATGATAGAACATTTAAGAACAATCCGGATCTGATAAACCCATCCTCGGTTACTAATGCTGTTGCATCGAATCTCCTCGATTATGATCAGAGTTCTGGAATGGCAAGAGGGTCCATAGCAGAGGCTAGAATGAGGCGAAACATCTCTGCCGCTAGTATCCCACTGCAAACCGCCATGGAGCCAAAGTTTGATAGAATAGTGATAAATACATTTGGTAAACTCCTAGTAGACCATAAGATACCGGAAGCCTTTCTGCAAAGCAGCCACTTCAGTGCAAGGCCGCAACTACACCAAGTCTATCAGGAGGATGAGCAGGGGCTCAGAGGTAGAATGGAAAACACTAGAGATACCCTCGAATTTCAAATCCTCAAAGACTATGCTACTCTGGTCAACCAAATCAATCAGTTTCACCTGTCGCGTTATCCATTCCAGCAGATTGCAGCAGCAGCCAACCTTAATGCGCTTCCAAACCACTCGAGGAGTAATGTGAAATTGGCTGCAATAAGAACTCAGCTTCTAGCCATACCAGGATCCGCAGACAAATATTCCGGTATAGGAGATATGATCAACGCCTACACTCGAACCAAAGAAGCAAAACTTATCAACGCAGAACAATTTATGTTAGGTCTCAAAGAGTACATGGCTGATGATGCCACCTTTATCAAAAGTGTCTTCAAGAATCGGCAAGTGGCTAGCAATACAAGGAGTCCCTATTACCGAACACTTGCTATTCTGAAAGGAAAATCCCTGGTATACTAGGTATGGATGTGGAGCTGAGCAACGTGGACATCGAGTCTGCGCTGAAACACATTCGCGGGTTCCGAGGTGTGACTAGCTATGATCTCCTGCCTGCCTTAAACCATGGCGAGTTTTGTGTGTGTAACACGGACAACATACTCCCGATATTGGACAAACCCGAAGGGGGACACCATTGGCTGACGGTGTGTAGGGAAGGCGATAATGTTCTGATATTTGACAGCTTCGGGCGTGCATTGATGCAGATGGCCGAAGACTATAAAGAACCGGAACTAAAACAATGTTTTCTTAATGTTTATTCCGGCTGCAACCTGTACACCAATACGCAAGTCATTCAAGATAGAAGCACAGCGGTCTGCGGACGTTATGCCATCCTGGTAGCGAAAGTCTTCTCAAAGACTGGTATAGACGGAGTATTGGAATTCCTCTCCTGTACGTTCTCTCACGATACCCTTCACAACGATCAAGTCATGGTTGGTGGGGATTGGCAAGATGATCTTGCCGATGAGCTACATAAACCTAAGCGAGTACATTTCCCACGCAGAAAAGTGGACGTTTACGGCAAGGACGATGTATGGAGTGCTGATCTCGTAGAAATGCAGCCCTTTAGCGAATATAACGAAGGAATTAGATATATTCTCAATGTTATAGACATATACACGAAGTATGCTTGGAGTGTGCCACTTAAGAGCAAAACCGGGGATAGTGTTGTCTCAGCCTTTAAAACCGTCACAACCAATCGGAAACCTAAGCTACTATGGGTGGACCATGGCTCGGAATTTTATAACAAAACGTTCAAGGAGTGGTTGAAGAAAAACGACATTCACATGTACAGTACAGAGAATGAAGGAAAAGCCGTCGTCGTTGAACGTTTCAACAGAACGCTAAAATCTCGTATGTGGAAGCACTTCACCGCTCGCTCGACCAACGTCTACATCGATGTGCTGCAAAAACTTGTCGACAACTACAACAATAGTAAACACCGTACAATTGGGATGACCCCCATGGAAGCCTCCCTAGGGAAACCGATTGAGCAACTGTATGAGCCCATTGCGGATGAGCCTGTCTTTCAAGTCGGAGATAAAGTTCGCATTACAGTGGAAAAAAGAATGTTTGCGAAGGGATACACACCCAACTGGACCGAAGAGGTATTTGTGATTCGTAAGGTTCTCCCCACTTATCCGGTCACCTACAAAGTGAAAGACCTTGCCGATGAACCCATCACAGGAAGCTTCTACAAACAGCAGCTCATGAAGACTGCGCAAGCTACATTTCGAATCGATAAGGTGTTGAAAAGACGTAAGGGTAGTTTGCTGGTCAAGTGGAAGGGATACCCCGAAAAGTTCAACCAATGGGTATCGCAGAAAGAAATGAGGTATATTTCCAAGGATAGTAGTAGAGGGAAACGATGATGCAGTGCACAATGCAGACTACTGCAAGAAATCTGCTTTCTGCTGTTATTGCTGATCGACTGGCAGAACAAGGTCATGTAGACCTACCACAATGTGTATCGTCGCCGGAGTCGAAACCATCTCGGCTTTCTAGAGTTTTGGTACGAGTGTGTCGCTTAGTCAGGTGCAGTGGATCGAGATTTCAGGTGCTGATGCAGCAACTGTGTTTCAACTCCAGAACGGGTCGTACGCAATTTCTTACATTTGCAAAAGAACTATTTAAAAACGGTATCAGCCATGTTAAAATTGTGGCCCTGTACTTATTCAGCAGCGAGTTAGCGAACATCTGTATGGAGAATTCAACGGAACTGGGATTGCACTATGTACATCATGTCATGACCTGGCACTTAGATTACATGACCACCAATGTTTCGCCCTGGTTGGCGGAAAAAGGAGGTTGGCAAAGTTTTGAAAACACCCTTACACACGACTTCAACTGGTCAAATCGCTCAGTATGGACTCATCCCCGTTCAGCCTTTTTGGCCATAATTTTTCTCATACTAATGGTTGAATGGATGTGAGAAAAAATTCCCGGTACAGTAAGATCAAGATGGACTCCTCAAGCAATGCCACCCCATCAGCCGAGCCATCAACTGCGAGCAACAGCGAAGCCTATGAGAAAGTGAAGGGGCGTTTGAATAAAGTTAAACTTACTCAACAACTACTCCTGCTTGCACCAGTGCTGTTCGGAGCCAGCAATGTGGTGGCAGAGAAATCCACTCAAACCTCACCAGCCGAAAGAACAAGCATCATAACTACATTCATACTGGCCATCATATGGACTTTAATCTCATTTTTATGTCATCATTGTGAGCATAAATTTACGCAAGTATATAAGCATTTTCTCAAGCTGGGGAAATATATGCCCGCAGATACTGAACTTGATCAATTTGATGATATATGGACTATGCTGCGCACACACTGCAAACCAAAGTATGTAGGGTAATATTTTATGATGCGATGAAGATTATTATACCGCACAATGCACTATATCCTGCAATATAATTGAGGCACAAGCCTGAAATATTTAACAAAAATGTAGAGTGTTGGAGCCAGCTCCACACGTCAAGAAAGGAGGAATATTAGACAGAAGAATGGCGGGGAGTTTTGCATGAAAATGATGAAACATGTTCAATGTGGGGTCCTGCCCATTAAATGTCCTTGTGACCATATGCAAGTGTGGCCATGCCATCATCCAGTATATACCGCTTGCAGTCGAATGGAGACAATGCCACCTTGGTGGTTACCTCCTCATACACTGTGTGGCAATGTGATCGGAGACCCGTCATAGGCCTGGCAGACACACGATGACTGAGCAGTGCATCTACATAGTCCTTGTGGGTGATGGTATTTGCCAGGACTGCCTTTCGCACACCCTTGGCTCGTTTGGCCGATTCCTGCCCGATGTAGGAGTACATCTTCGATCTTAGACCTACAAACTCCACCATGGATTTCCCACCAAGCTCATCTTTGAATTTGCCAACCACTTTCTTATTGGCAGAAGTGTACTGAGGATGGTCAGTGGGAAAGTTGCTGGTGTCATACAGAGACAGATCCATCTCTGCATAAACATCACCGGTGGTTATGTGCACAATAACAGAGTCGGTGTCGGTGTACAACAGCCGGATTCTGCTACCGTACTGCTCCTTCAGCACATCGTAGTAGAAGGAGTACATGTGTACCTTTGACAGGTCTAGTATCGACATACCCACATAGACCGGCTTGTTGAGCTTGATCTCAGTGTGCTGCTTTTCTATTCCGACAAGCCCGTTCGGGAAAATGTCGTGCCGCACATATGTAGGCTTGCTCACTGCCCTCAGTACCTGCTCCTCACTTTCTTCTCGCAAGAGATCGATGCGTATTCGATTACGAACGTTCTCCATCGTCTTGCCAAAGACTGAGTTGTTCATCAGCTGCAGCACACAAACAGGCAAACATGACACATGAGAATCATATCATGCCATTCCTTCACATCAGCATATTTTTCAATTAGCATACTCAACGTCACACTTGCACCATACATGCAACAACAAAAAACAACAACAACAACATACGAGACTGCACACAACGGTTGCATTTACCTTGTAAAAGCTCTTCTCAAAGTCGGTTGTAGCCCTCGTGCGAAGTGCAGTGTTCAGATTGATGTAGGGAGCCATCCAGGCACTCTGCTGAAATCCCAACACCTTGTGAACAGCGGTCACCACCATGCCCAGACGCGAATACAGCTGCAGTGTACGGTAGTGTAACACATACTTGGACTTGGGTAGGAGACTGGGTGTCAACTTGACTCCATCTACGGCTGACACTTTGAGCTCCTCCACAAGTGCTTGTTGGTATGGTGATAGCTTATCTGAGAATGTTCTCATCACTTCCGGTGCGAGTGGATAATCATTGAAGTAGTGGTGCAGCGAAGAAGGTACCTCAAGATCACACTCCACAATGAACCCAGTGCTCGAATCTACAGGGTGTGCCAGTATCTCGGACAGGTTCTTGTCACACCAGGCAAACTCAGACGTCGGCATACTCTGGCACATAGCCCAGCCATACAGGTTGTTGGCATCAAGGTATAGCAGGTATGATGTGGGCTCGGCAGGATTGTACTGATCCATCGTTGGGTTGTTGGCCTTGCCGTACCGCTGCGACGCCATTGAGATGCCCCCACGTAGACCGGCTTCGACAAACAGATGCATGTCTACATCCGTGAGCAGCTGCAGTTCAATCTGGGTGAACCGTAGTAGAGCATCCCATGCATATCCTACATAACACCATACAACACACCAGAACACAAACACGAAAGTCAATACACCATGCAAAAAGTATAAAAATACACCGACAAGAAAGCACAAGAATACTAACAGAGAACACCATCTAAAGGAGAGAATGCATTGGACAACAACAAAGACTGATGAACATACCTGGGAGAGTAAGGTAATGGGCTGGATCCAACCCATACGTCTTGTATGCCGTCTTGCGGAAATGCTCAAAGACATCTGCTAGAAGATAGACATCTGTTTGCAAATAGAGGTCATGATAGGCCTCCATTGTACTGCACTCAAATGTCTGCAAAACAAAACAAAAAACAGCAACGCACGCACGCATGCACACATCCATACACACAAGCATCCACATATCCACAGATAGAGAGCAATGAGTACAAAAAAAATGAGTAGAGCACATCACAACAGCATTCAAAAGTCATAAGTAGAGCACAATAATGCAAAAAGCATGGCATCAGGGAAATTCCGAGGGTCAATACAGAAGGCACAAGCTGCTTACCTGCCATACGCTCTGAGCATGGGCATAGTCGGCATCACTGATACCTTCTCCAGTCAAACTAGACTCAAATGCTGATTTAGGTGGCAGCTGTGTCTCATCAAACCGAGCAAAGGAGTCCATGTACTCGTAGGGGTAGACACCCTTACGCCGGAGAAGGTCATGATGGGCCATTGTACGAGTAAGCTTGAAGGCATCTTCCGGGGTGTTGCTCACCAACGAGTCCAGAGAGGAGTTCAAGAAGGCCATGGAGTCGATGAAGCGGTACTGACGCCACTTGAATGAAATATATTTCTCCATGTTGTTGGCGATGACACTGATCTCACCAACCTTCTTAATCCGCTTACGCTGGTTAGAGTCCTCGTACTCCACCTCTTCAACCTCGGTCATACCAATGTGGGCGATGAGGTGGTGAGCATCGTACCCTTTCAGGTTGTGAAACACAACCGGAATGATCTGGCGATCTGGGTAGATACTCAGCTGAATATTACACTGGTAGTGTGCAGCACCACGGTAGTTGCCTGTGCAGATATTCAGAAAGAGGGGAATACACAAACATAGTAAACATCTACAGTGAAGGTGATACCACAGACAATACAATTCAATACACCATGATAAAACACAGATGCAAACAGCTACAAAGACATGAAAATGCACTATACACATACGCATATCTACACACAACTGCAAAACAACAAAAATAAACAAAAAATTATAATACTTACCAGTGAGATGATCATGATCACGAACACGATCTTCTCCAAGTACTTCATCACATATCCAGCAGTTGACTGCGTTCTGAAACTCAAGCTCCAGTTCTGCCGTCATCTGAATTGGCTTGATATCCGCCAAATCCTCCTGGATACTGCCTTCCAACTCTTTGAGACTGTCGAAAAAGTTGTGAATGGCATTCTCACTGCAGTCGTCAAACTCGCCACGGACTTCACCGTTGGATCGGATGGCAGCATATCTACAAGAGCATAAAAGAAGAAGGAAAGTAAGAATGAGTGATTTTGAAAAAAAGGAATCACACAAAATGCACATACTACAACACGAACACAATTAGGGGAGAACAAGACAAGAAGGAATAACAGCAAGCACTGTGCAGGTATGAGTGCAGCAAACATTAGTCAAAAACAACACCAACAACAAAACATACCTGATGCTGCATGGTACATGACGGGCTGTGCGTACAGTGCTGCTGCCATGCTGTTCCTCCATCGGCTCAATGATGGCCTCCGTATCAGCGTAAATGATATACGGAGCCACCATCCTGTGCTTCAAATTTGTATATTTGAGGATGCTGTCCTTTGCTGTGGGCATGACTACTGGCACAGGCTTCATCACCTGACATCTCTCGCTGTGATGCTGCAGGGAGTCTGCTGTTTTGTGTGCGGAGAGGCATCGCAAGCAGTAGTGTGTTGCGTGTCTGTTCTTATTCTCGCATGCACGACTGAAGTTTTTTATCCATGTGAAGTGGTTGTCATGAAGAAGGAGGTTGATGGGAGTCTCCTGTCGCTCGCTGAGATAGAGTGGGTACAGATTCCCCTCGTACCCAAACACATTGATTGCAAGACCATTCTGTATCTCCACTTTGGATACATCACGGAGCGTTGCAGGGAACATTACACCGTCGAACCGCAGCTCCTCCACATACTGGGTGTACCTGGACACACGCTGTGGGTTGTAGTCGACGGGGTGCAGCGCTGACAACAACGCCCACATCAAACACCTGTCATCGTTGTTCTTTACGTTAATGATGGCCTTCTTTTTTTCTAATTTGGGCGGGATATCAGCTGCACCACCTACAGTACACCACAAAAATACAACGAAGGCTTTGCTCAGAGTAACACCACATCACAACTACACCCTCTCGACAATCACGAAAAACTGTACATCTGGTACAAAACAATACATCTACAACTTTCCACAAGAAATTCGACAGGCTTCGAACAAACACTGCCGGATGAACAGAAACTCACCTCGAAGAGGAGTGTACTTTGCTGTCGACACATCCAGCTGTCTCACTCGAGAAACGGTCCAGTTGGATCCGTTCTGCACCCACTTATCAATAAGACCAGTGATCCTCGCCACCATCGTCTTGACTGCACTATCAATATCCCCTTCGCTGAGGATCCGAGCCGGTCTACTTCTAAAAAACGGGACGGCAGACGTACTACCCGTGGCCGACTCTCGTGTCATCTCCACCCTCAAAACTAAAACCACCTTGAACGGGTGAGACTGAAGCTCCTCGAGCAGAACCTGTCGGAGCTCGTCATGATGGCTGCTGAAAAAGACGAGAGGATCAGTGCCTGAACCTGGCAAAGAAAACTTTTTCAAAAAACCACGCACGGCACTCGAGGTGGGCAATCTGGGCTGCCTAGATCGTTTTGCACTTGGCTCCGCCATCGTCACGTAACCTCCAGCACTGCCTACAACATACTGAGGAAAAATCTCCCCGTACAGCGTATATGAGGTCGGCTATCACCCTACAATGACACGTGTACTAGTACACCTTGTGTATACGTCTTTTCCGCAGGGCCACTGAAGGTCGCACGCTCCGCATGCTTATGCGCGCATGCGCAATATGTCACTGCACATCTACGATGTTCAAATCAGGGAGTAGTACGTATTTTACTACTCCCCAGTGCGAATGCACCGAACGTGCACAAGTGCACGGTCGCCACGGAAAAGAACATGATGACATTTATGACATGGCAGGGCCAAAGGTCAAACCCTAGGGGGTCCCGAGGCCAGACCAAGCGCGCCCGATACAGTGTGCCTTATTTAACCCAAAGGTCAAAGGTCAAACCCTGGGGGAAGTCCTGGGGCCAGACCAAGCACGACCGACACAGTGTGCCTTATTTGGCCCAAAGGTCAAAGGTCAAAAAGTGTGCCAGAACCTGCCCCGCACTAACTACTCCTCCGCAGTGCCCTCCCCCCCCCCCCCCACCACCACCACCGATGCACCCCACGCACAAACTACATTGTCACATGGCACAACTCAACCATTCGCTACCCTGTTATTGAGCACTCCTGCTCGTTTGGTCTCGCGAATCCAAATAAAATCAATCAATCAATCAATCAGAGAGGAGAATGAGAGGGGAGAAAAAGCAGATGTATGTGTGCGATACTTAGAGGGGAAAAGGGAAGATGAGAGGAGAGAATGACAGAGAGGTATATTTTATACTCACAACGTGGTCCAAGACCTAATATCCCATTCGCTGCATTCATGCTTCCCTCGTGCCTGGCCACGAGGTACCTATTTACTCTGGTAAAAATCTGCTCCCATTCCAAACAGGACATGAAAGGTTACCTGGTACCGTCTGTCTCTCAATCCTAGTCTCACACCCTACCGCCACTATGCCTGCCTCTCTAGCAAGTGCATGATTATAACACAGGGTAGCGTGAACAAGGTTTTCCCGCTGACTAGCAGCGCTGCAATTCTTTTCTACTTCAAGTACATGGAGCTGATGTGCACTTGCTGATAGCGCGGGTTGTAGAGAATACTGCGGGGATAAACGAAGTGTGCACCACATGACGCAAGCCCTGTTGTGAGTGACTTGAGAGAGCAAAATTATTGAAACCCGTTTCCTACTCGTATGCATGCACATGTACATGTACAATCAAACTGATGTACAGTTCTGGTCAGCCATATACAATGTACAATGTAAATCGGAAATTCTGTCGTTATTCGCGAATTGTCGTTATATCCGCAGTCGTTATTAGCGAAGTTGACTGTAAAGTTCTGGTCAGATACAATGTAGTCCGACTTCATGAATTAACTAGTGCAGCGCTCCTTATTTGCGCAGATGTGTGTCTGTGGTGCTAGGTCGACGGGGGCGGATTTCTTTGACCGGGATTATGTATGAGATAATCCGACACCATGAATAAAGCAGTGCAGCGCTCAGAATATGCGCAGATGTGTGTTTGTGTTGCTAGGGAAACGTAGTGACCCTCCCCCTCCCGCACGCCCTACCATACTGTGTGTCTATGGCTGTATTTCTTTGACCATGACTATGCATGCAGGGTGCATTGCCCACGGGTTACGGACGGAATATGACCTTTGGCTAATACTGCGTACTTGGGTATGCACAATCAGACATCCTTTGCAACCAAAAGACTACAATAACCAAACGTGTGAGATAACTCTGTTTGACACCACTGGATGCAGTCTCTTGTTGTTTTCAGCATAAGCCAACGTGTGGATCGACTCTAACATGAACATTCAACTTATTCACTGGTTGAGGGAATGAAAAATGGAATTTCTGAAGAACAAAATGAATGTCAGCCACTGAGCCAGGGCTCGAACCAAGGACCCTCGCTTGAGACCATCCATGCATTTACCACTGAGCTCTGGCGTATGGCGTAGCTGTCATCCCAGCAGAGACCGTTAAACATTTTCTTCAGACTTCTGAACTCACACTTCCCGGTGTCTGAAACTACGCAGGCTGGTGAAACGCAGCCCTCACTGTATGCAAACACTTAACGCACAAACTAGTACCCGGTGGAGGAAGGGGGGGGGGGGGGGGGGTAAAGTATCAACTGCACTGTGTTCACTAGTTGAGAAAATGAGCTTTATTGTTATTGGGCGTGAACACCTCTAAAGCATTAGAATTTCCACGTACTTGTACTCATGGGCAAGCAGCAGGTTTCGGTCTGTTATACACAAATATTATTGTCTCCAGTGCAGTGAGCGAGTCCAATACAAAGCCATGAACAGACTGTCCCGACGTTATTTTGGGAGCAAAAAGTTACTGACGTCATATAAGCTTAGTCATTACTTGTAAGTGCTGTCAGCCGAAGAGTACATGAAATCCGGTTTTCATGTACTCTTCGGCTGACAGTGAACCTGATGCTGTTGTTGACGAAACACGAATTAGATGTGAACATGTCATAATCATGGTGTGCAAAATCTTGTACATCGTTCAAGATGACTACGAACACACCCTCCTGTCCCTGACATCAAGTTTGGAGGGATCGCGGTTCCGGAAGCCAACACCATCAAGCTTCTTGGAGTAACATTTGACGCCAAGCTGTCTTTCCGGGATCACTTGCACTCGATTGCGACACGTGGCTGCCAGAGACTGGGTGTTCTCCGTCAGGCTTGCCGTGTTTTATATCACCATGGTCGGCTGGATCGATCATCAGACAAAAATTGGTTCTGACCCTGCCCTGCGAGTACTGCTATATACATTATAGTTAGCAGTAGGCAGGAGAATGTTATTCAACGAGTAGTTGAAGTTAATCAGTCTTGGCTGCTCCATAGTCCAAGGTATGGGGCGGCGGTATGAGAATGCTCAACTGTGCCAATTGTCGTCTGATTATCGATCAAGTGGCCGTACCCGCACCTCTTAACCGCAAAATTGAAATATGCATCCATAAGGTAGAAACTAATCAATTGCTACAGCGGTCCTAACATTTAATTCTAGGTGCCATGTGCGGTTCATCCACCGTCCGTAGAGGGCTCAATTTACCGAAGGCAAAGAGCGGAATACACAGACAGAAGAACGAGCAGTTGCGGTTTCCTAACTCAGAGTTTCACGAACTTAATCGATCATGTGAAGAAGAGGTTGGTGCGACTTCAGCGATAGTAGGGGATGAGTGTTGCCAGGAAAACCGCGAGCTCCCATGTAAGGAGCAACACACTCTTCCATGAACGTGATTAGGCAATAACAATGGACATGAGAGTAGTCTGTTCCCTACTTTTGCTGCTCCTTGTCCTTTGGCACATAATAACTGTCTCCAGAAAATTGGAACGAATTCCAAAGAGAATTGGCTGAGAATGATGTTTGTATTTTACGGTGGACTATCCGCGGAGGTAAAGTGCCGCCTTATGTTGTACGTCATCGTTAATAGCTACGTCATAAGTGACCATGGTTACCCTAGAAAACGCCTGTCTTCGCATTGCAGTGCAGTGTCGACCAAGACGCCCTGGGAAGTAGTATTCTGCTAGCAAGAGGAAATACATGACGCCCAGTGGTAGCCCTTTCCAAAAGATGCTCGCCACTTTTTCCCAACTTTTGCTTGTTTTGGTCTTTTGGAAGAAATCGCAACTACATTCTCATGAACTACTTCGCCACTTTGCCGCAACTATGAGAAGAGAAGCGCCTTGGAGGAGACCATTGAAATGTCCGTGATGCTCCGCTTCAACAAGAATCCCTGAAACATGGCATCAAATCATCATGACAAGTGTACTTCTTGAGCAACATATACATGCCATTGTACATGTTATGTGGCAGCACTTAGCAATGCTGCTTATTATAATGAACGAATGGTGCAGTTTGGGAAGCGCCAATAAAACTCATTCTCAGTCTGTTCATTTTCCATAGCTGACGTGTTTTCCTCTCAGTCTATGAACTTTATTATTTCTTTAAGCTGACAACAGTCAACAGTCACTGCCACCACCATGACACTGTCGTGAGAAGGTGCTCTCTGTAGACGAGGTTGGTGATGTCCCAACGCGGCCATGGGTAGGCAGGCCTTCAAGACGTGGGAAAACCCCGGTTACACGTTGGTTACCTCCAAGGTAAGTAGATTTGTGACGTAGGAACTGGTTGCAGGTTTTTGAGCTCTGGTCAAAGTCCCCCCTTGTTCCCCCCCCCCCCCCAGCATGCCAGCCAGTCAGCCAAGCAGGCTGCCAGTAGCAGTTCCAGGTGTGAAGTCGTCTTCTCTTCGCCAAACTCCTGAGAGGTTGAGCAGAAAGTCTCCCGCGGCGGATCGCTCGCCTCCTGACGGCCTGCGACAGCAAATTGACAACACCTGTTATGACGGGAGCCAGGCGGAACAGGACGACACTGCGTCAATGCGCAGCACGTTAAACGAGATATTGCGGGAGCAGAAGGATATGAGTATGAGAGTAAACAGCATCTTTCAAGAAATCTCCCTGAAGCTAGAAAGTGTAATGGCGGAAAATCGCTCTTTGAGAGAGAAGCTGACGAAGTTTGAAGTGAGAGTGGAGGAGATGGAGAGGACTTTCCGTACTCGAGATGATGACCCTGCGTACCGTACCAGGAGTGCGGTGCAAAGCAATGCACCACGTGGAAACGCGTGGCAGACAGCTGGGAGCCACAGTGCAACGCAGCTTGCCGAGGTCATAGCAGAGGAGGTAGAGAGGGTGAAGAGGTCGGAAAACCTTATTCTCAGGGGCATCCCCGAAGCGGACAATGAGGACAGCGTAGCACTGTCATCCAGATGTGAGCAGCTCCTCCAGATTAGTGCTGACCAAATACTCTCTGCAGAGCGCATTGGTTCCGCCAGCAAAGCCGTACAGGGCAAGGCCAGGCCAGTGAGGCTACGCATGAAAAGCCACGAGGCCAAGTTGTCAGTGTACCGTAAACGTCTGGATTTGAAACTGAATGATCAAGATGTGTACGTGAACAACGACCTGACCAAGCAACAGCAGATTGCTAGACGACAGGCCCTGCCTAGGTATAAGGCCTCGGTCACACTACGGCAGTTTGAAGCTGGACGCAGCGTCAAGCCGCAGCACTTGACGGAGACGCGGGGTCACACAGTGTTTTGTTTTTTTGCAGCTCATGACTGCCGCGGCTTGACGCATTTGTCTACGTCACAAAACCACCAGGAAAACTCAATGACGACACGGATTCCCACGGAAACCGGCCTTTTGCTTATTATACAAAAAAATTGTCGGACAAAGTTTTCGAATTTTTCATTGATTTTTGATTACAAGAAGACGAAAGGTACTTGGTCCACGCGTGCACGATCGTTGTTGTTTCTTTCCGAATTTGAAGCCATTTTCAGTTGTAGTGTCATTGATCAGGCAAGAAAAGTCCGCATCGCAGCTGTGTTTCTCCTGACTTCGTCATACTGGTTGTCCTTTTTGGGGCTCTTGACGACAACACAACACTCACAAGTCAACAGGCTCCAGTTGGCCGATGACCCACTCAAACAACTGGTCCTTTCTCGACATCATTTTCTTCTCAGAAAATGCCTCGCTCTTCCGCCAGGTTCGGAGCAGAGCAGCCTCGGCCTCGTAGGTCCACGGACTCATCTCGAACAAAAAGAGGGAACAAAACAAACCTTGAACAGACGAATGTCGAATAACTGCTCAACTTAAAGCAAAGTGTCTTGAAACTAATTTTACTTGAAAGACACTGTTTTTCCGCCAAGCGTCACTCCCATCAGCGGCAACGCAGCCGATTTCCCCACGTCAGACGCAGCAGCGTCTGACGCTCAAACTTCCCGCGTTGCGTCAGTTGCCATGGAAAAGCTCATGATTCTGACGCTGACGCAGCATTTTTGCCGTAGTGTGACCGAGGCCTAAGGAACTCCGCCAAAAGGAGATCCGTTGCTCGCTACCGTATGGTGAGATTTTGAACCCAGATGGCACCCCATACAGTGCAACTGAAATCGATGAGCTGGCAACACAATAGGTTTCATCAGGGTGTCCAAGTAATCACCAGCAACACTCCCTCTCAGCTACTTCACCTCATCTCCGAGCAACAGATGTCGTCGCTGACCCAGCACTTGACATTTTAAGAAATCCTTGTAATTATACTTCAGAATGCTCTGTCTCCATATCAATGTGTTTGGCCTAGTTTCCTAACTCTTGATAGCTTTTTTGTAGTGAAAATTCATGAATTTTGTGATTTTATTTGAATCCTTGGTTTTAACGCATGCGTGGAACACCAGGTTTCGTTGATAAAAGCCCTTGTTCCCTCTATGTTCTTCGGCCTTTTTTCTAGCTCGCTCGAAGTAAGTTTCTTGGCAAGCTGTTCGATCTCGTTATCGACTGTTGTCTTGTACAGTACTTCCTCTTGGTTGTATTTCTAACTTGGTGTGTCTCTGTGCTTACTGTAGACCGCCTTTCAATCGTCAAACTGTCAAGTCCACTCTCAAGGATGGACTCGTCTGCAAGCTCCTTTACCTCTCCCGATGCTGCTGGTCAGTCATCGAGGATCATGGCGGACATGATGAGCCAGTTTGGAAAGGTCTCGCAGGTGATGGAGCAAATCGGCTCAGACGTTTCAAGTATTGCGGAACGAGTGTCTGCTCTGGAAGCGGCTCAATCCCGCCCTGACCCGGCACGAAGTGCCTCTATTTCGTTTTCCGCTCTGGCGCCAAGAGCTTCTTCAACACCGGGTAAAACCCGTGAGATCCCCAACCCCTCGGACTGTGAGTCAGAAGAGGAAATGGACGAGTCAAGCTTGCTTGACAAATCGTCTCAGGATTTCAAAGTGTCCTCGGATACTTTGGAATTCTTTCGGGAGAAATTTACAACAACTACCTCGAACGAAGTTCGACGCCAATGGCGTAGTCGTTTTGGGCGCCCCAAAGTAGATGTGGCCTCTGCGCCCATCATGGACAAGATGGTGAAGTCCCGATTACACCCTGCGACCAAGTCGCGAGACAAGGCCCTGTCGAAACAACAGGCCTTGCTTTTGGACGCCGTAGGTCCTTTGACCTACGTACTAGAGGAAGCTGGGAAAGAGACTCTCACCGTACAAGCCACGGTCGAAGCATGCCAACAGGCGTTGGCTTTTATTGGCAATGCAAATATGCATTTGAATAGAGAAAGGCGGCGAAATGCCATTCTTTGTATGAATCGCGACCTTGCCGAAATGGCAGAAGATGACGATACGTTCAAAACGTCTGCACCCCAGCTGTTTGGAGATGGCTTCTCCAGAAAAGCGAAGGAACGGAGCGAAGAGCTCAAATGTTTGTCGCAGGCGGCGTCCTCGCGAGGTGGCAAGGCTTCCACCGGATCGTTTGTTCGAGGAGGCCGAGCCAACCATGCCCCACGGGGAGGCCATTCAAATCGGGGCAGTTTCAATCAGAACGGCAACCGGTTCCGACCTTACAGCGGAAACCAGTACAATCCCCAGTTCAACAGGAAGCCCAACGACAGAAGTCGTCAGGAGTCAGCAAAGTGAGCCATCCGCCTTTACCCCTTCCTCTAAAGGAAATAAAGAGTTTTCAAAACTACTCAATGTCTTCTGTTGTGAGTGCTCTCCAGCAGATGGGTGAAAAAGACATGACAGAAAGTGTCGTATTTCACCAGTTCCCGATTGCGGGAAGTGTAGCAATGCTTGCACAAGACTGGAATGCAATCAGCTCAGACCAGTGGGTCTTGAAATGTATTCGGGGTTACACAATTCAGTGGCTTCAGAAGCCCTTTCAATCTCACTCTCCAAGAGAGATAGTGTTTCGGGAGGAGGAGAAATCAAAATCTCCCTCGAAATAACTTTGATGGCGAACAAACAGGCCATTTCAGAAGTTTCAATACCCGAGCTTGGAAATGGGTGTCAGAGACCTGACACAAAGTGTCTCGACCCAATGCATGGTTGCAGGGTGTTCAGGGTTACAAAATTCACTTTGTTCAAGAACCCTTTCAAACCGTTTCCCCAAGGGAGATTGTATTTCAAGAGGAGGAAACGAAAAAGATCTCCTCAGAAGTTGTCGCAATACAAAGCAAACATGCGATTTCCGAAGTAATGCCTGCAGATCAAACGAACAATCAGTTTGTGTCTCAACTCTTCGCTGTCCCGAAGAAAGACAGAGCGATAAGACCGATTATCAATCTGAAAGCTCCGAACCATTTGTGGAAGTGTCCCATTTCAAAACGGAGGGTATACACATGTTGAAAGATCTGCTGAGACCAGGCGATTTCATGACGAAAGTCGACCTGAAAGATGCGCACTTCATGATTCCCATTGCCAGGGAATATTGCCGCAGACCAGCGAAAGTTGCTGCGTTTTGCATGGCAGGGAAAGATGTATCAGTTGAACTGTCTGCCGTTCGGACTATCGTCAGCCCCGCGGGTTTTTACCAAGACCTCAAGGGCGGTGATAATCACACTCAGGACTGAGGGTGATTATTCATATCGACGATATCCTGAGCATGGCGGAGAACGAGACAAACGACCACACGGCCGGTCTGATTTTCCTCCTGGAGAATCTAGGGTTCATTGTGAATTACCAGAAACCACAACCGAACTCCACCAAGGAGATAGATTTTCTCGGCTTAATACCGGTGAACTCCGAGAATCTGACGATCAGATTGCCGGGAGATAAATTTACCGTGGAGAAAACACGATCAGATGCAAAAAATTGCGAGAGGAAAAAAAACACACTCAGCAATTTCTGTAACTCACCTGTTGCGAGTGTTGGGCAAACTGAGCCATGCTGCACATGCGATTCCACCAGGTCCTTTGTTCTATCGAAACCTTCAGGGCTGTTTGCAGAAAGCCCTAGGGGAGGGATCTTAGAATTACGATCATCCTTGTCTCTTGAGCAGCGAAGCTCTGGAGGAATTGGACTGGTGGATCGATCACCTGACAGACTGGAACGGTCGTCGTCTTCTCACGCCGAAACCAGACCTGGTGATAGAGACGGATGCCTCGACAGTGGGCTGGGGATCATCTTGCCAGAACTCCCAAACAGGCGGTCCGTGGAGTTGTCAGGAACGAGAGATGCATATAAACTGCTTGGAGCCGTTAGCAGCCTTCCTGGCTGTAAAAGCATTTCTGAAGTCAAGTCGAAATCTTCTGGTTCACCTGAAGATGGACCGTGAACACCACAGCCTTGACGTATATCAACAAGTTCGGAGGCACTGTGTCTCCCGACCTCAATCGCCTCACCAAAGAGGTGTGGACATGGTGCATGGCAAGACAGATAACTCTCCAGGCCACTCACTTAGCAGGATCACTGAACACAGTTACAGACGACGAGTCTCGCGTGATGAAAGATCGATCGGACTGGATGTTGCATCCAGATGTATTCCAGGAGATCTTTGCTCGAATGGGTCCCATGAATGTAGACCTGTTTGCCTCTCGGCTGACACATCTCCTGCCGATGTATGTGAGCCGGCGTCCCGATCCAAATGCGATAGACATGGATGCCTTCTCGTTGGACTGGACAAAGTGTCAGGGTTATGCCAACCCACCTTGGAACCTGATAAGCAGAGTAGTAGCACAGGTCTGCCCTCAGAAATCTCGGATAGTGCTTGTTGCACCGGTATGGCTGAGTCAACCGTGGTATCCAGTCCTCCTGGACCTGCTGGTAGAGGAGCCCCTGTTGCTTCCCAGCACTCCAGATCTGATTCAGCCGACGCACAGCGTAAACGAACCGGAGATAGTCCCTCGTCTAGCCGCGTGGAATATCTCAGGAGAAAGTACACCAGTCAGAATGTTTCTGAGGAAGCTTCAGAACTCCTCCTTGGATCATGGAGGCAGAGATCTACGAAGACGTACGACTCCCTATTCAAGAAATGGATGGGCTGGTGTCGTGAACGGAACAATGATCCCTTTTCAAGTGATATAGCCACGATTGTCAACTTCCTGGCATCATTGTACAAAGCTGGTTATCAATGCCGCTCTATCAATATTGACAATAATTACAGATCAGCAATTCCTTCCGTCCAGGAAAAAAACTGACAGGTATGACACTGGTCAACACCCAATGGTATCTCGTGCGGGTATCGATACTAGTATCTTCAAAGCACACTCTGTGCAGAGTGCTTCTGCATCCGCAACAGCGGATGCTGGTACTACTACGAATGATATCTTGAAAGCAGCAGCCGAGACTGGAGCAGCCAGTCGGTCTTTCAGAAGCTCTATTATTAGACCCCAGCATGATGAGAAATATGCTCAGGCAGTTCTCTCGAAGCTGTCAACCACTGGCAGAGAGCTACAAAATCACATTGATATGGAGACAGAGCATTCTGAAGTATAATTACAGAATGGCTCAGACCACGCAGTGGTTGCCAGCTATTCTGGATTATATGAAGAATGTGATGTCGAACATATCAATGTCCCAACCCTGACCCTCCCTGTGTTATAATGCACATAATATGCTTGTTCCGAGGCTCGCTATTCAAAAGGCCGAAGAACATAGAGGGAACAAGGGCTTTTATCAACGAAACCTGGTGTTCCACGCATGCGTTAAAACCAAGGATTCAAATAAAATCACAAAATTCATGAATTTTCACTACAAAAAAGCTATCAAGAGTTAGGAAACTAGGCCAAACACATTGATATGTTCGACATCACATTCTTCATATAATCCAGAATAGCTGGCAACCACTGCGTGGTCTGAGCCAGTCTGTAACTATCCATCCAGTCAAACAGTGCCTGATTGTCCGTCTTCACTCATCAAGAGCTTAACCATCGCCCACATCAACATCCGTAGCCTAAGAAATAAAACTCATGAAATCCATTGCATAATGTACAAGTACAGAATCAATGTGCTAGCAATCAGTGAAACATGCTTGGACTCTACTGTGATGAATTGCGATCTTGCTATACCAGCCTACACTCTCTATCGCCGGGACCGAGCTGATCGCAGAAAGGGTGGCGGCGTTGCCATGTATGTGCAGGAACAACTGAAATCCAGGCAACTTCAAGTCAACGACAGGCTAGAGACCATATTCGTTGGGTTGCACACCCATAGCCGAACGAATCCATTTCTATCCATCGGCTGCGTATACCGCGCTCCCGACAGCCATGTGGATTTCTGGGAGCAGCTCGACAATAGCGTGCAGATGGCCTCCGCGACATGTCCGGACATCCTCCTCCTCGGTGATTACAATGTCAACATGCTCTCTGTCCCACCTCACCCAAACGCCCGCTATGTACAAGGCCTCTGCGCTGACCACAGCTTACAAAACGTCATACTACAGCCCACCAGAGTTCCTAGTCAGTCATGCCTAGACCTTGCACTCATACCGACAACAATGACAACGGCTGCTCCGTCTTCCTCTCCCATGTCTCTTCATAGTACATTTGTTCACAGCGTCGATGGCCTGTCCGACCACCATCTTATTGGCCTCTCTGTCCGTGTTAGTAGAGCCAACTTTGAACAGCCACACGAGCAATTCTCTCGAAGACGCCAACCTAGCCTGGCTCACCTTGACCGTAGTGTAACGTCTGCAGCTCTCAAACACATCCTTGACCCCTCAGATGTATCCGGCGGTTATACTCTAAATGCAGCGGCAAGCCACTGGCAACAAAGTGTCATGACAGTACTAGATGATCTTGCACCATTCGTTACCCAGAAGCGCGCAGCTTACTCCAAACCCCGCCCCCAGCCCTGGGTCACCCCAGAGTTGAAACAGATGTTTCATCGACGAAGCTCAGCCCACCGCGCCTTAATAAAGCACCCCATGGATGACCGCCTCCGACAGCAGTATCGTGCAATACGTCGTCAAGGAACTTTACTAAACCGCAAACTGAAAAGTGTGTACTACAAAGATAAGTTCAGTGCCGCTACAGGAAATCCTAGACTCCAATGGGCAGTGCTGAATCAACTAACTGGAAGGAGAAAATCCCACCCCACACCGAAAGCCTCCCTCTCATCTTTGTCAGATACCCTAGGCAATATCGTCCATGATGAACACCGCGCTGCTCTTACGACCCCAGACACTCCGGCGGACGACTGTTTAGACAACTGCCTTCTCGAATTCCAACCCGTTACAACAGCAGCAGTAACGAAGATTCTCGAACGATTGAATACCACGAAAGCATCTGGATCAGACGGCATACCAGCTTACATCTTGAAACACCATGCCGCCGAGCTGGCCAATTCCTTAACTTCCATCTTCAACCAGTCATTGTCTAGCGGAAAGGTACCGTCAGCCTACAAACTAGCGTCTGTGTGTCCAGTGTTTAAGAAAGGCGACCCCTACGACAGTTCCAACTATCGCCCAGTCTCGCTACTGCCCATTATCTCCAAAGTCTTGGAATCACTAGTGCTCCAGCAGCTTCACGACCACCTGGACATCACACCCGGAGCAATTCCAAATGAACAGTTTGCATACAGGCGGAACAACAGTACTGAGGACCTTTTAACACTTGCCATCAACAACTGGCAGAGAAGCATGGATACCGGAGACTATACGGCCGTACTGCTGCTCGATATGAGCAAAGCCTTTGACCGCGTCCACCATCAAACGCTAATAGATGACCTTCACAATCTGAAGATCCGTGGAAATGCTCTTGAGTGGTTCAAGTCGTATCTGTCTCACCGACAGCAACGCGTAGAAGTGAACGGAACCTCAAGTGACTGTAGAACCTGCACTAGGGGCGTTCCCCAGGGTTCCGTCCTAGGCCCTACTCTCTTCAGCATCTACACTCGACTTGTCCCCACTCTGCCATTGCGTTCCCAATGCCTTCTTTATGCAGACGACACCACCCTGTATGCCTCTGGAAAGTGTCCACGAATTCTCATGTCTTACTTAGAAGACGATTTTTCAGTGGTTAAGCAGCACCTCACAGATCGCGGTCTGCTCCTGAACTCCAGCAAGAGCCAAGTACTACTGATCCACAGCAGACGCTCACATCCCCACCTAACCTGAGCATTGTCTGTGGTTCGACTGTTATTGCCCCGTCTGACGAAGTTAAGTATCTAGGACTGACTCTCGATTCAACTTTAAGTTTCAGTGCCCACGTTAACTCCCTCAGGGAAGACATCGGAAAGAAACTAGGTGCTTTTCGACGTGGAAGGAGGAACCTTGCTGTCCAGGCCAGAAGGCAGTTCTACTTGTCAGTAGTCCAGAGCAAGCTCGAGTACGCCAGCACTGCCTATGTCCACTGCCTCGCTGACAATGTGAGAGATCAGCTGCTACGCATAAGTAAGAGAGCACTTAGATGCATATTTGAGCATGACACATTCACGCGGACATCATACTTGCTTGAGCGATACCACATAATTAGCTTAGACAAAAGATATCATACTAAGTCCATATTCTTCGTGTTCCGTTGCATCCACAATATCTGCAGTTCACTCCTCTCTGACATGTTCTCCCTTCGCCGTGACTGCGCTCACACAGACAGAGTAACCCGCGGCCAAGTCAATTATTCCCTTTCCTTACCCATTGTGCAAGCCCAAGCTGGATACAGATCTATTTCATTCCTTGGTGCTGACCGCTTTAATGCGCTTCCCGAATCCCTTCGCACAAATCATATCCCCAATTCATTTCGCCAGGAACTTAACAATTTCATTCATCTTGGGCACCCTGTAAGAAGACCATAGGGTCTGTTGGGAATGCCCAAGTAAAATAATAAAATACAATACAATACAAAATACAAATACCTCCACTACTTAGTACTTGTAATACCACTGGGAACTAACTTGTTTGTTGTTGATGTTGTCAAGTAAACTGGTACTGGTCAAAAAACTTGAATTTCATCTACAAACCTGAACAACTACCAAACCGGGGATGGTTCAGATAGACCTAACGGACCGGGGCTCTCTACCAACCGTGGATGGCTGTAGTAAGGTCACTGTTTCCGAGCGCCCTGTCCTCCACCTTGTTTCATGCTGTCAAACCAACAACATGTGTGAACTATAACAAGGTTTATCTAATACTAATACTAGTACTGTACTAGTAGTATTAGTATTATCTAATAGCATATACATGTACATGGACCTACATGTATATGCTAAGCAACAGTATACTGCAGTGTTGCCACAGTGTTGCCTATTTCCGCTGCTTTTCTGCTTGACACAAGTTTTGGCATCATTATATGCACACGAAGTGGCTCATTTTGATTTGCGGTTTCAGCAACATTTGAGCTTTTTCGGAAAATATGGATGCGATTTCAGCAACTTCCACTAATTATTTTGGTATGGTTGCGAAAAGCAAAAGTTGCGAAAAAAATAATTTTGGCATCTTTGGGAAATGGCTACCCAGTTGCCCTGCAACTAACTTTACTTACTGCATATTGTACTCGTCTCTTGATACTGCGTGTGAACTGTGGAGTGTACTCGTCTCTTGATACTGCGTGTGAACTGTGGAGTGTACTCGTCTCTTTATACTGCGTGTGGACTGTGGAGTGTACTCGTCTCTTGATACTGCGGTGAATTCTGGAGTGTACTCGTCTCTTGATACTGCGTGTGAACTGTGGAGTGTACTCGTCTTTTGATACTGCGTGTGAAGTATGGAATCAAGCAAGAGTACGAGTGTGAGATCGCCTAATCACAGCCCGCCGCGCGAAGCGCGAAGGGCTGTGATCCAAGCTGATCGAGCACGAGTGCGAGTGTTTTGATTGCATTTCTTACATGCACCCACGCTTGAAACTCATATCGAACTTGTAAATACTTCGCGAAGGGCTGTGATTGGCTGATAGAACATGAACACGACTGTTTTGATTGGATTTGTGACAAGAACGCGCACTTCGATCTTCCTATCGCGCTTTAAACGACTCTCAGCCTTCTCGAGCCCGAGTCGAGTAAAAAAAAAGGGAGCTTGATCAGTGAATCAAAGCCCTAGTGGAGCGGGCTTTGATCGTAAAATCAAAGCCCGGGCGGGCTTTGATGGGAAAATCAAAGCCCACTCCACTAAATATGGAGTTCTACTTCTTGTAGCATGCTTTGATCGCCTCATCTAGGCCCTGCTAGGTGCAATGCGATTGGTCATATCCGTGCCTACAGTCTTGTGACATGTCAGAACTGCATAGTGTACTCGTCTCTTGATACTGCGTGTGAACTGTGGAGTGTACTCGTCTCTTGATACTGCGTGTGGACTGTGGAGTGTAGATCTACTCGTCTCTTGATACTGCGTGTGAAATACACAATCATACACAGTTGCGAGGGCAAGACATACACAATCATACACAGTTGCTAGGGCAAGACGCTCTGATCTTGCCCGAGGTCTGTGAGTGATCTTGCCCGAGGTCGAGACGCCCGAGGGGCGCAGCCCCGAGGGCGTCTCGACCGAGGGCAAGAACACTCACATGACCGAGGGCCAGATCAGAGCGGCTTGCCCGACGCAACTGTAATGATCGTGGTTCATACATGGCCCACCTCCCGAACACTGATAACTACAAGTAAGCTTTTTTTCTTTGCTCAATGCTCAAGAACAAGTACTAGGTTGGTCGGGGACGTGGTGGCTACACTATCACGGCTTTCCTGACACGCGATGATCTTATCAATTTTCGCTTACATCAGTACATGAAGGCCTCGTGCGTAGATCTACTGTGTTACGCGCCTTGGCCAGCGCCCGGGCCTTGGGCCTGCCTGGCCGTACGCTCATCGGAGTCATGGTCATGTTTTCACTGGCATTCTTTGAAACTGTATATAAGCGCGATACCACCTAGGGATGGAGGTCGGGGACGTGGTGGACAGAACTCTTGCCATTTTTCCCTTGGCCTTGAAGAAGAAGAATGTTTTGAATTGTTTTCAGGTTGTCGCTGTTTAGTTTTGTCACTCCTTTACTGACACGCGTACAAACCTGTTGTCAACATCGCCATTAGCTTGTAGAATACTGGATTGTATACTGGATTGTAGAATACTACATCATGTAGCCACCTTTGCTACCTTACATCATAGTACTTGTATGTTTATTACTTCAATGAACAGAACTGAGCATGAGGTCATGTCCACAGGCATGCCCAATCTACACCTGCAACTGTGCAAGGTCGACTGCCTTTGTGCGCCACCCGCAAGGATAGGTGGTCTTCTCGTTGAACACTGTGACTTCAAAAGCAGTACTGGCCAACTCTTTCGTTTGGCGGACGACAAATGTTCAATGTTGACCGTGTCGAGCACTTTAGGAAATGGTAAATGCGCATGCGCATGCTATTTTACTCCAGATCTTGACCGGCTGACTGAAGTTCTTGACCGGCTGACTGAAGTTCTTGACCGGTCAGGATCGCCTGATCCCTGGCCGTACGCTCAACGGAGTCATGGTCATGTTTTCACTGGCATTCTTTGAAACTGTATATAAGCGCGATACCACCTAGGGGTGGAGGTCGGGGATGTGGTGGCTGGATCTATCGCTTTTTAGTATTTGCAGAATTGCCAAAGCTCATGCGTCCGACCTGCGCCCTTGGCCTTGATTCATGGTCAGGTTTCACTTGCGAACTGTATATAAGCGCGACACCACCTAGGGGTGGAGGTCGGGGACGTGGTGGCTGGATCTATCGCTTTTTAGAAGAAGTATTTGCAGAATTGCCAAAGCTCATGCGTCCGACCTGCGCCCTTGTCAACATCGCTCAACATCGCCATTAGCTTGTAGAATACTGGATTGCTTACTACATGTAGCCACCTTTGCTACCTTACATCATAGTACTTGTATGTTTATTACATCAATGAACAGAACTGGGCATGAGGTCATGTCTACAGACATGCCCAATCTACATGATTGTAGACCTGGTTTCAACCATGTACTTACTCTACTCTCCTCCAAAGCCAAGGACGGCAAGGTCCTGAGATGACAATCCTTAATCCTGCACATGTACACCACTTCACACACACGCACACTCCTCTCTTGAACACTAATTGCATTACGTTACGCTCGACGTATCTTCTCCATCACATAAAAACGCTACACCTGCAAGGTCGACTGTCATTGTGCGCTACCATATACCAGCAAGGAGAGGTGGTCTTCTCGTTGACCACTACTTCAAAAGCAGTACTGGCCAACTCATTCATTTCGGGAGACGACAAAATAAAATGTTCAATGTTGACCGTGCCGTGCACTTTGGGAAATGGTACATGCTCATGCGCGCAGCAATGCTATTTTACTCCAGATCTTGACCGGCTGGCTGAAGTTCTTGACCGGCTGACTGAAGTTCTTGACCGGCTGAGCGGTCAGGATCGCCTGATCTTGACTGCTTATTCTGGTCGCCCATTGGCCGTCACCTGGCAACAAGCACGTGCCATATATGAACTAGCTAATAATAGTAATGGCAGAAGCACCGATCGCTCTCTCTGGCCGGCCGCAGACTCGACCTGATTCGTCCCCCCCCCCCCTGCCTCGGTCGAGTCCCACCTGCCCCGCCCCCGTCTTAGCGCCTGTGGATCTCTCGCGCAATAGTTTACTGCCAGTAGTACTAGTAGTGTAGTAGTACTAGGCAGTAGGCACCAAGTCCATGGTAACTCAGTCTCTGAATACATGTATTTGCAGTTGTGCACAGTCTGAACATCAGCCGTGGCAGCACAACAATACGTCATGGTCACCTTCAGTGATACCATTAAACCAAAATACTGGTCTCGTAAAAAATATAATTATTGTTTAGCGTGCACATGCTGGCCTGCTCCGGCAGTGTTTGTAGTGCTGAGGCTGTGCTGCTGCTGCTGCAGTCGAACTGCAGTACATGTACAGTGTAATGTGTACACTGTATGAGTGTGTGAGTGTGCACTGTGTGAGTGTGACTGTGCACTGTGTGAGTGTGACTGTGCACTGTGTGAGTGTGAGTGTGAGTATGAGTGTGAGTATGAGTGTGTGAGTGTGAGTGTGAGTGTGAGTGTGCACTGTGTGAGTGTGCACTGTGTGAGTGTGAGTGTCTGTGAGTGATCTTGCCCGAGGTCGAGACGCCCGAGGGGCGCAGCCCCGAGGGCGTCTCGACCAAGGGCAAGAACACTCACATGACCGAGGGCCAGATCAGAGCGGCTTGCCCGACGCAACTGTGTATGATCGTGGTTCATACATGGCCCACCTCCCGAACAACGACGTTACGTAGACAATCATAGAGTTCTGGCAGGAGCTCAAGAACAAGTATGTTGGTCGGGGACGTGGTGTCTACACTATCACTCCTTTGCTGACACGTTGACTGTATATCAGCGCGATACCACCTAGGGGTGGAGGTCGGGGACGTGGTGGACGGATCTCTTACCATTTTTTCCAATTATTTACTCCTAAGAAGAATGAAGAATGAAGAATGAAGAATGTTTTGAATTGTTTTCAGGTTGTAGCTGTTTAGTTTTGTCACTCCTTTACTGACACGCGTACAAACCTGTTGTCAACATCGCCATTAGGCATTAGCTTGTAGAATACTGGATTGTATACTGGATTGTAGAATACTACATCATGTAGCCACCTTTCCTACCTTACATCATAATACTTGTATGTTTATTACATCAATGAACAGAACTGGGCATGAGGTCATGTCTACAGGCATGCCCAATCTACACCTGCAAGGTCGACTGCCATTGTGCGCTACCCGCAAGGATAGGTGGTCTTCTCGTTGAACACTGTGACTTCAAAAGCAGTACTGGCCAACTCTTTCGTTTGGCGGACGACAAATGTTCAATGTTGACCGTGTCGAGCACTTTAGGAAATGGTACATGCGCATGCGCGCAGTAATGCTATCTTACTCCAGATCTTGACCGGCTGACTGAAGTTATTGACCGGCTGAAGTAGTTCTTGACCGGCTAAGCGGTCAGGATCGCCTGATCTAGTTCTTGACCGGCTAAGCGGTCAGGATCGCCTGATCTTGACGTAGGCAATCATAGAGTTCTGGCAGGACTTTATGCCATTAATTATGGCTGAATCAAGGCCGAGTGCATACGGCCAAGGGCGCAGGCCAAGGCGCGTAGTGCCGAGGCCTGCGCCCGCGGCCGTGCGCACGAAGCCTTGATGAAGGCGGAAAGTCCTGCCAGAACTCTATGATCGTGTTTCAGGTACATCCTTTGAGCCGCGTAGACGGTATAACTATAAGCGCGATACCACATACTGACATAGAGTGGATGTTGGGGACGTGGTGGCTAGACCTGTTGCCTTTTTTCTTTGCTCAATGCTCAAGAACAAGTAGGTTGGTCGGGGGCGTGGTGGCTACACTATCACTCCTTTGCTGACACGCGATCTTAACAGTTTTCGCTTACGTCATCAGTACATGAAGCCTCGTGCGTAGATCTACTGTGCTACGCGCCTTGGCCAGCGCCCGGGCCTAAGCCAAGCCAAGGCTTGGGCCTGCCTGGCCGTACGCTCTTGCGTGGGGTAGTGCCTTTGCTGTTTGCGTTATGCAGAGCTCACTGACTTGTCAGTTTGAGCACTCTGGCAAAATACGTTCGGGCCTGATTGGAAATTTTTATTTCCATTGCTATCAGGTTCGGCCTCATTTCCTCTGTGCTGCGCTGATGAGTTCAAAAAGAACGAAACAGCATGCTGTCCGCAGATTGAGTACCTACACTTATGTATATACTGTACATGATTGTAGTCTATGATTGGCCAGGGAGGGGGCCCCGCTCGGGGGTGTGAAATAATAATATTATTGACTACTTTATTAACAGTGTGGTGACGTTTCGTGCCCCCACAATCGATTAGAGAAGGCACTTCTGGCTGCTTTCGATCTGCGTAGACATGGTAGAAGTAGCTAGTTAGTTCTTGTACCGTACTTGTAATCATTCTGGTCTTTGATACAGTGCTATGACCTACGTTCTTCTCTGTGTGATGATTGAACAAGGGAGCGGTCTCGGCTAGCCATTTTTATTGCCACTCGGGACTCAGCACTCGGAGTCAGCAGGTGATTACTTTTTATCGGCAGCATAATTCTGTCACTGGAAAATCGTGCATGAAGGTCTGCATGTACAGCCAGCGGGTTGTAGCTTGATGGACGTGTTCGTAGCGTGTATACTACTATTACTACGTACAGTCGAACATTTCTCAGTCATTCTAGAGAATACATGGTAGGGGCAAGGTGTGAGTTTACCCAAGTAATTAGTTCCATTGCGTTTGAAATAGGAGCCCAACAAGAACAAGAGTAGGTTGTGTTTCAGATTGTTGTGTTCACAGCGATAGTGAAGTCGGTTAGGTTTGCAGAATGTCGGCGACTGGTCCCATTGAGAACGCTCGCGAGGACTCGGCAAGTTGTGCAGGTAGGAGGAAGAAGCCATATGGAGAACGTCCACAGCCCGACAATGGAGAAGACGAATTGCAACTGTTGGTATCCTCGCCAGCGCTGCCCAAGTTACCGGATGAAGTATGGGCACTGATATTCAGGGAGTTACCGGATGGATGGTATCACAGTCATCGCCTAGCAACCGTCTGTCAGCAATTCGCGAGGGTCGCTGCTTACTGGAAAGGTAGGGTATGTGAGACAACGTCTTTCGATTTCCGCCATGGATCTGGGAGAATCATGAAAAAGAGATTCATGGATATGGCTCGCAAATGTGGAAATCACGTGAAAGAGTTGGTACTGATGGGAGAGAACTTCGTGACATCAAGGCCAAGAATCTCAACAAAGGCTGTAGTTAAAGGTTTGAAATTTATGCCTAACCTCGCCGTGCTTGACTTCAGCATGTGTCTCATGGGAAGCGATCTCACAATCCTGGGCGCAATACTTGAATTTGAGAATTTACGAGATGTTCGAGTCACTGTTGCCGCGAGGAAGATACATTATGAGCACGATTACTCATCTCATTTTACTGAGGCGGGCATGAATACACTGGAGGCATTAGGAGCCAAGATGTCCCTGCATCTGACAATCGTCGGATGGTATCGCAAAGATACTGGTTTAAACGAGATACTGCACCGACTTCAAGCCAGGTCGGTAAATTTGAAAAGCCTGCAGATTGCCAGGCGCTCTGTTGTCTTCGCCACAGCGGTGTGTGGTACAACTCCAGCTAACGCAGGCGTGAGGTCGGACCACTGTTCACGTATTCCATTGAACTCTTCAATAGAGTGCGAACTAATGTCAGCCAGTTTACCATATCTTCAACGCTTAGTCCTGAAAGATCTCTATGTCAAAGCAGAGCGATTTTTAGAAATCCTGAAAAACAATCCACAGATCACGCAGCTGATTGTTTGTGTAAAAGTAGACAAAATGAGGTCACCAGACGATATGTACAATGCTGAGTTCATTGAGAAGTTCTCTCGACTCGAGAACAAGTTCACGGATCTGGACATATCTGGCTGGAAAACAGCAGCACCATGCGATGTGTTAGTGAAAATGGCAGCAAGCTTCAAGTCGCTGCGACAATTCTCCTACCAGTTTCGGACTCAGCAAGCACTCCTTGACGCAGGATATGTCAGAGATGGGAATGAGCATAGTGCTCAGATGCTGGTTTCTGCCTGTCCCAATTTGTCAAGCCTAACTATTGGTGGTGCCATTGGTGTACCAGGCCTAACTGGTGACCTTTCGTGTACCGACTCCCAGAGTGGCTGGATTGTGCTTCCTGAGAACTTTGGTGAGTTGGCCACGCTGGGAAAGCTTTCAAAGCTGCAATCGCTGTCACTACGTGGTATGTCGTTGAAGTCCGCCGCAGACCTCGATTCACTTGCATCACTTTGTCCACGATTGGAGTGCTTGCATCTCAGTGCCATCAACAATGAACATTGCCCGAACATCTTAGAATTGGACGCTGTCATCGGAAAGCTCCCAAACCTGAAAGCGCTGACTATTGACCACCCCTGTGTTGAGCAGCATAGCTTTCTTGAAAGTTGTGGGAAACTTATTCAGTTGGAGCATTTCAGCTTCCGAACGGAAGAGACCATCTCCGATCTCACGCTTATCCATTTCTTTGAATCCAGTTCATCTCCGCTTAATTTCGTCCACATCGTCTGTGTTGGGACGGCGATAGGATTAGAGAAGCTAATCCAGCGCCTGAGTGAAATTCGTCCTAACAGCAGGTTGTGTGTGAAACGTAGTTTGACTGAGGATGATGGAGACTGTGCACATAAGGGATTTAAGAGGGTCAGGCATTAAACCAATTATCCTTTTAATTTTGGTTTGTGACACGATGTCTGCAACTTTCGCCTCAGCTTGCTCATGACTTTGTATTATGTTGGTTAGTGCTGCATCATACCGCTCTCTCTTTCTTGGAATTTAGCCATCTAAAGCTTTAAATATTTCAATTGACACAGTAGGCACATCAGGACCAGACCAAGCGAAGGGTAGCACAGGTCGACCAACGACTTGTTATTAGTGTTTAAAGCGATTCTAAACTTCGTTAGGTGAACATTTATACCGAGTAGTGTGTGCAGTGATACTGGCTTGCTAATTTATGGTTTCATTCCGTGATTTAGAGTAGCTGTGTCTAGATTTACTATGCATATTGTTATACAGTGTATGTTCATGTTGGTGATATCCTGCACTGGCATAGTGCTTTCCTAATTTACTCACATACACTATGTCGCCATGTGCTGTTTCTCACTTTCACCTTTTCCTTTCGTCACTTTGCTCGGCTTTACTCTAGAATTAAAGTTCCAAACCATTGTCATACTAATCTAGCCGGATGCATTTTCGCTGTTCTTTCAGTTCGTCGCATTGGTTCTACCATAGCTCTTTCCAGCTAATCGGTGAATCTGTTTTCACTAAAAATCATTGTTCCTGTAATATAGCATACGGCGTTTGCCCCATGATGATTTGTGGCTATCCTATAAAAACAATTAAAACATACGCTGGAGGACTCGTTTTCTTGAAGTGATGTGAGGGAGAGAGCGAGAAAGAGAGAGAGGTATAATGAGAAGGACAGGGGAACAGGGACGGCGAGGGAGAGAGGGGAATGAGAGAGAGAGGGCGAGAAGAAACAGATGTATGTGTGCGATACTTAGAGGGGAAAGGGGAAGACGAGGCGAGAGAAAGGCAGAGACGTATATTTTATACTCACAAAGTGGTCAAAGACCTAATATGCAATTCGCTGCATTCATGTACCTATTTACTCTTGTAAAAATCTGCTCCCTTTCCAAACAGGACATGAAAGGTTACCTGGTACCGTCTGTCTCTCAATCCTAGTCTCACACCCTCCCGCCACTATGCCTGTCTCCCTAGCAAGTGCATGATTATAACACAGGGTAGCGTGATCAAGCTTTTCCCGCTGACGCGCAAAGCTGCAGTTCTCTTATTATAAAGCTGAGGTCTTAAAGCAAGAATGCTATATTAATAATTATTATTACAGAGGAATTGTGCGCGCACATTGAGCTGACAGGCCGTGTAGTCTAAGGCTAGTAACGGTAAGCTGGCGCGTGGCAGCTGTGATGTAGCACTCGCAGTCACATTGTTACACCATCCGAATCTCCCATAGCATGGCTACCTATCTGAAAATAGCGGAACACTCTAGCTGCAGCAAAATGTGAAAATGCAGTGGAAGCGTGCTGGGCCCATAGCCCAGAGGTCGATGGACCCCGGCGTAGCCATCCTCTGCTATCACTGTGTAACCGTGCAGAACTCTCACAGAAGGACGGTGTTATTGGATTCGACATTGCTATTAGAACAAGAAGAAGGTTATTGTAATCATAACGTTAGCGCACATTGAGCTGACAGGCCGTGTAGCCCAACACCAAGAGTACATAACCCCAGTGTACTCTTGCTAACACTAGTAACAGCATGGAGCGTTACAGCTATGATGCAGCACTCTCAGTCACCCTGTTGCACCAGCATTAGTAGCCGCCATTAGCCATGAAAGTAAACTTTGCTTGAATTGGCATGTGGTAGGGCAGGACGCTAGAGAGGGGGCCAGCGAAATCCGACCCCATGAATAAAGTAGCGACGTGCTAGCTCCGAAGAGTATCTGATCCCCGTCAAGGAACCATTGAGTCCATCTGGGTGACGAGAGAGACTTTACCCCTTCACGCGTTGGGCAACTCGATTGAATGTCTTGCGGAGACTCCCGAAAGAGAGACGTCCATTTTCAAACGCCCATCGCCTATGAGGCATGCTGTAGAAGATCTAGTGTCATCACGTCTAATAATAATAATAATAATAATAATAATAATCGCTGAAACTATCAGCAAACAGGCCCGATCTGCTCCTTGTCGATGACAAGGAGCGCATCGCATACATTATAGACATCAGCGTTCCTGGTGAGAACAACATCAATAGGGAAATGGCTGAAAAGCACTCGAAATAATTATTATGACTTGAAGCGGGAGATTTCCAGAATTTCGTCCCTCACCCAGGTTGACGTGATCCCTGTGGTTGTCGTTGCCCTGGGAGGCTTGGTGGGGGAGACTCCTCAATGCCTTCGGACTTTGCAGGGAGGAGACCTGGCTATTGGAAATAGATCGAGGCATACAAAATCTGGTAATTAAAGGGGAAGTATACCCTAAAATCAAATTTTCACCAGTTGTAGTCTTCGGGGTGCTGAGTCGAATGGTCTTGGTCCGAGGAAGCTGAGACGCTCCCTTCCTACTTGAATCCCAATCGAACTCGCGCACTTCCACCGAAACTGGGTGACTGCGCCCTACTAGATGGGGATTTGTATGCAAAATGTCACTAAAAGCGCCATTTCGTTCTTATAAAAGCACGGATGACCGCAATTGGCCCATATGTTGTAGTCGTTTGGACGCTGAGTCGACTGGTTTTGGTCCGAAAAGGCTGCGATGCAGCGTTCCTCCTTTATTCCCAATCGAACATGGTTGAACAAGCGGTCACGTGCTCCTGCGTACACCAGTCACCTGGTCACCGTGCCTGCAGGGTACAACTTACTAGCCTGTTTGACCTTTTTTGGGTGCAGATCCTGTCCCTCGAGTTGAACTCGAGTTGAACCATGTGAACCTTGGTGTGAAAGTTGTCGCCTGCTGGCGCGGTGACCAGGTGATTTGGGCACCCAGGAGCACGTGACCGCTTGTTCAACCATGTTCGATTGGGAATAAAGGAGGAACGCTGCATCGCAGCCTTTTCGGACCAAAACCAGTCGACTCAGCGTCCAAAAGACTACAACATATGGGCCAATCGCGGTCATCCGTGCTTTTATAAGAACGAAATGGCGCTTTTAGTGACATTTTGCATACAAATCCCCATCTAGTAGGGCGCAGTCACCCAGTTTCGGTGGAAGTGCGCGAGTTCGATTGGGATTCTAGTAGGAAGGGAGCGTCGCAGCTTCCTCGGACCAAGACCATTCGACTCAGCACCCAGAAGACTACAACTGGTGAAAATTTGATTTTAGGGTATACTTCCCCTTTAAGGAGTTGGGATACCATCAGTGAAATGAATATATTGGCGAAAATGCTGATAGAGAGAATGCTTGAATTCGGGGAGACTGGTTATAGAGGTAAGAGAAGGCGGTAGGCAATCCATAGCATTGCAGCTTTGTTGGAAAAGAAGGAAGAAAAACGCACATCGTGATAATTGATACGAACTTTGAAGTTGCGACTTCGGCGGTAATAATCATGAAGTTGATTGTTCCAACTAGGAACACACGCTTCTTGCGAACTTGACACTTGACTGACTCACGACTGCCATGCGGAGCACACGAGGAGCACGTCGCACCTTCCACTCGGCAAACCTGCAAGAAAGCACCACTCCCTGCTCAGTACACGGTGTTTCGGGGAATTCACACCTCATCAGTTGAGCTTGAGTAGGCTGAGGAAGATTGTGCCTGAAAAGCACCATTTATATACTGCTCTCCAGGCCAAACCATCACCAGGGATACAAACTTACAGAGACGCTTGGTTTCCAGCGCGACAAACACCTCGTGAAGCTCCAGGTAGCAGCGTGAGTCAGAGTCGCTCATGGAGTTGTGATAAACAGACGTTGAGAGCCAATAGCTATTCGCAACGCTGTCACCTCCAACAGCTCCTCGTGTGCTCCGGATGGCAGTCGTGAGTCAGTCAAGTGTCAAGTTCGGCAAGAAGCGTGTGTTCCTAGTTGGAACAATCAACTTCGTCATAATTAATGTTAAGTTTGTTTGGTCTTCTTGGACTTGAAGACAGTGAAAGGTGAAAATGTTGGAGGTGTTCTGGAGATATAATTATGTATAATTTTAAATAGAGTAACAAGAGCTGATACTTGTCTGCGAAAGTGCAAGGACTCTAAGTCACAAAGGGCAGCATCTATCTACATTGACTTTTTTACGTAGCAAATACTTCCTAGCTACTCTGGCTTGTAAAACATTAAAAACGCTCCAGCTCAGCTTTGGTGATTGCATAGGACCAGGCCGAGGTGGCGTGTTCCAGGGCGGGTCTGACAAAACCTTTATTATATAAGTAGAAAGGCCGTGGGGGCAAGATTCCGTCCCATGAAGCATAGCAGATTAACACGACGTTGGTGTCATCTTATACTTGCACATCAACTAACTATGACGTAATGTTCGTGCTCAGTAAGCCTGCAGGTGTTGGACATCACGCAACTGCATTATAAAGAAAAGGGGTACATGCACCTGGGTTTGTCAACTAGCCCTTTCCCAAAGGTGCTCTTTTAATTCGCACTTAGTGCTTTTCGTGTCCCTCAAAATATGCTGAAAAAGTGCTCTTTTTTTCAGTGAAAACAGGCAAAAAGTGCTCTTTTTTCAGTGAAGCATAGCCATGATACATGTTCAAATATGAACCCAAGCTGAGAAATGAATACGCACTCTTCCATTTATGGGTCCACGAAAGGCAAAACAGGAAGTAAAGTTCAAAAAGCCCACTTTTTACAGCATTGTGTACAAGCTTCACCAACTTGTTGCCCCCCAAAAAGGTGGCGTGCCAAGGCCCGGAGGCATCGAGCACTCGGAAACTGTGATCGCAAGCACGAGCAAACAGATTTTAGCACTTTTTCAGCTAAAAAAGCTCAAAAAGGGCGATATTCACCAAAAAACGCAATAAAGGGCGAAAGAAACGGGCTTTTTCAAAAAGGGCCAAAAAGGGCGAAAAAAGGGCGAGCACCTTTGGGAAAGGGCTATTGTCTACTGACAAACGCTCTATTCAGTTGCTATTCACACACGGCACATGCGCTGGATGAAAAATTCTCTGTATTTTGTGATGTTGAAAAATTAGATGTTTCGGGCCAGCCACCCATCGTCAGCACATGTTCTTGCTGAGGCGAATACACATGTAATTCGAGGTATCTTGTGTGACAAAGTTTCTGTAGAAGATTTGTCATGCTCTGTTCAGAGTTTTGATCACTTTCTAGCTGATCTAAATGCCGAATGAGCGAACGTGTTAGCTGAACCATTGTGCTTTAGATAGGCCTTGACAGATTATGCTAGCATAATTTTTCGCATAATTCCTACCAAAATCGAATAATCGCATTATTCGAGGCAAATTGCATACGAATCGCATAACATTGGACTAATCCGCCTGTTCGCATCAAATTCCATACAGTTGTACATGTTCTACAAGTACAAGTACAAGTAGACACACGAGGAAGGCGTAGGTTTACGACTCCCTTGATAACATGTCCAGTCCACTACAATCAGTGACCAGGGTGACGGTCATAGCTAGGTCGGACGGTGCGTTGACCCCGTTGAACTTTTGCTACTACAGTACAACGCCCTCTACAAAAAAATTCACCTGTTATTTTGCACAGAACCATCATATACATTAGCAGCATATGTGAGCATAATGCCGCATAATATGATAACTTTTCGCATAATAATAGCATAATTCTGCAATTTTTTCAGCAATGCGAAAAGCATAATTTCACAAAAATATTAGCATAATCTGTCAAGGCCTAGCTTTAGAACTGTAGCAATTTGATCTCGGAAATGGTCCCCTCTTCATTTTCATCCGGTTTAAATTAACATGGTTACGACTGCGAGGTAAAAACTGGCTTTGGTATTGGAGTCGCCAAAACGGCGTAAACACGTCACAAGACCTATTCATTAGGCCTTGACGGATTATGCTAATATTTTCGTGAAATTATGCTTTTCGCATTGCTGAAAAAATTGCAGAATTATGCTATTTTTATGCTAAAAGTTATCATATTATGCCGCATTATGCTCACATATGCTGCTAATGTATATGATGGTTCTGTGCGAAATAACAGGGGATTTGTTTTATAGGGCATTGTACTGTAGTAGCAAAAGTTCAACGGGGTCAACGCACCGTCCGACCTACAATTGTAGCTACGACCATCACTGATTGTAATGGACTGGACATGTTATCAAGGGAGTCGTAATTTCGTAAACCTACGACTTCCTGGTGTATCTACTTGTACTTGTAGAACATGTACAACTCTATGGAATTTGGTGCGAACAGGCGGATTATTCCATTATTTATGCGATTCGTACGCGATTTGCCTTGACTATGCGATTATTCGATTTTGGTAGGAATTATGCGAAAAATTATGCTAGCATAATCCGTCAAGGCCTACTATTCATTCAGACAAAATCTTTTGGTGATCACGTTTTCATGGTCTGTGACTATAGAGCTGCAGAGTTTACAATTCACGCTTTTTAAATTTCGAATGTGGGGAAAAAAACGTGCGTTGAATCGCTTTTTTCACCGTGAGTTGACCCTCTCTTGCGTTGTAACCTCACGTTGCAACGTGAGAAGCTCTACGCGTCAAGTTTTTTTTAAATTTCGAACGTGAGATCTCACGGCCAAAATGGCGCTTCAGAAACAACGTACGTGTGCATCTTGAAAGATGCGCACACGTTGTTTCTGACGCGACGCGCAATTTCACGTAAAATGTGGCGTAAACTCCACAGTTATCCACAGTTGGCAGTGGATATGTATCTTCGCCTGGCCAACGACGAGGGCACTGAACGCTTCAGGGGTCGACCTCGGACGACTTTGGTAACGGTCTTGCAGACGGAACTGTTATCATGGCATGGACTTACCCTCCAGGCCTCCACCAGCCGCTAGATGTTGACGCAGTCCGCACAATGGCAGCGGACCGACAGGCATGGCGTGGAGCCCGCCCCACCTAACAGGACTGACCAGACATGTTGTATGCATATTCTATTTTATTTTATACTTTGGATGAAGTTTTCCATTAGTCATATTGGTATTGTTGCTAACGGCTTTTGTTGACGTCACTTCTGTCATTTCATTGTATCGTATTACTCTTCAGACATCAATCCTGAATGGCATAAGCGAGGGTGGCACCCCCGCCACCTACGCGGACATGCTTTTAATAATAATAATAATAATAATAATTCCGTGCACCTGGTCTGGCGGCGGGTGTGGATGCTGTTTCTGTGGAGGCCCGCATTCCCGCCACTACGTGACGCTAAGTCCTCCTGGGGTTTGCCGCTCTCCGGTCCTCTTTCATCCCGTTCTCCCCTCTTTTTTGGGGATTCTTTGTACTTCGTCTTTCTTGTTTTTCTTGTTCCTTTGGTTTTTGTAGGACAGATTTTTGGTGTACTGATTTCGGTTGTTGTTGTGTCTGACTCTATTCCCAATATCTAATTCTGTGGTTGGTTTTCCAACTCATTGGGTTGTAGTTTCCATCATGAGTTTGATTCCATCGTGAGTTTGATTCCATCGTGAGTTTTGATTCTATTTGCTATTTTTCGTTCCATTTTTGAGCTCATAATAATAATAATAATAATAAACTCCAAATTTCGACTGGAGCTGCGGGTCACTCGACTCGCGTTGCTTTCCAACACGCGAACCAAATAACGCGAGCTGAACTTTCGCGTCAATTCAAAAAATAACGTGCATCCCTCTCTAATATCCTACTACCGGTATTAATAAATGGCTAATGAAAATTGCTGGTCTTTACTGCGACATCCAGATCACCATCCATGGGACAATGTATGTAGTCATGTACCTCTGTTTAGGCTCAGGTCTGATCCGTCTGAGTTGGACTTGGAGGATCGTTCGTTACTAGCACTCCTACCCAGCAGATTCGTTGCGCAAGGTACTCAGCCGCAAGGTGAACAGCATTCACTTAATTCCTTGACCCCGAAGCACTACGGAGCACAAAGCCTCTTTTTACGGGCAAACAAAACACAATTTTGCAATTTGGCCCGCGATCTGCTAAAACCACCCTTCGGTGCTGTGTAATTTTTCGGAGAAAATGATGAAAACGTCAGCACGTCTCGATTTTCTCATCATCGCAGGTGACAGTCATGGCGGAAGGAGGACGAAGGCGCTCGTTCGCACAAATTGTTGTCGGATTCTCGGCAGCGGAGTCGTCAGCACTGCCAAATGACGATAGATCGTTCTTCGGGTGGTCAGATCAAGATTCTGACGACCAGAGCGATGACGAATCGACCGACGCCTCTCCGCTCGTGACCCTGCCGATCGCGCTTGCGATCGATGCGCAGGAGAATTTGGACGAGGCGCCAGCGCTACAGCCAGCACAAGCCCTCGCCGCCCTAGGGCAGGGCCAACCTAAGAAATCCCGTGGCCAGGCGGCGCCCAGTACTGTTGAAGAGGTACAGGCGCGAGTGGACAAAGGTTGCAGTTGTGCCGATGTCAACTGTTTCAAGAACGACACCGGATACTCTACTCACTGCACGCAACACAGCGCTCGCAATGACGAACGAGGAGCTGTACTGTTACGTCGCTGGAAAGCTCGATGTGTTTAGACGACGCGGTGCAGTTACTTCTCACCATGGAAGCATCGCACAACGGATGCAGCGCGGAGAAAGGTCCCGTCCACTTATCACTATGAAGTGGATGGTGACGAAGTGTGCCAGACTGTTTTCATGTACGCACATAATCATGGTAAAGGAGTGGAAGCTAAAACAAATTAAGGCAGATGTCTATGAGTATGAGCATGCTGTCGCTCCCCCTCAGCACGCACGTGAGGCTCGAGGGTACTTTGCCCTGGAATGCACTGCCTGCAACTATGGTGACATCAATGGACTTCCCCAGCCTGCTGCCCCAGGCCAGAGGCCCGCTCCAACTTACCTGCCATGTGCTACTACCAAGAAGCATGCGCATACTGAATATATCAAGGCTGGAGGAACAGTAGCATACACAACGTTCCTGAAAATATGGAGCAGCGAGTGCAGTGATGTGATAATTATGAGGCCAAAAGAAGATGTGTGCGGTGTATGTTCCGATCTGCAGTCTCAGATCGTAAGGGCAAGAACGGCAGAAACTCGCTTTTAAGCACACTGACGCACTCAAAGCTCATATTGATGAAGCTAACGTGGTCCGTGATTTTTATCAAAAGTGTATTACTGCCTGGCATCTGATCATCTGCCAGTGACGCTCGAGACGGCTGGAATCTCACGGAGTGTGCAAAGTACTTGCACCAACAGATTCGTCAGCACTGCCACGCAGAGAGCAGAGATACCACCTGCCCAGCACCAGACCAAGCAGAGCCAATGTCCTAATTATGTTCGGAACATACATAGTAGAATACTGGATAACTGTGCAAAATAGTTTTTCTCTGTACATAGACAGGTGTATCCTAGACAGGTGTATGAAGCCTCAGATACGAATTATAGTGTGAATATCAATTATTTTCGGCATTTTTATGCACCAAAAGCTTGCATAAGATGGGTCATATTTCAATGAATATATACAATTTGAGCCTAATACTTCACCATATGTTCGGGCAATGGCCAGGGACCAACTTCCCGCCAAAAACTCATTTTCGGCAAAATAGCACCAAAGGGTGGTTTTAGCAGATCCTTGGCCATTTATGGAGGAGTAGAACACCTTCAGGTACGTGTGCAGGGAAAAACAGCGCCCCCTTTTAGGTCGAACGTTGGCACACCACAGGGTGACAGTCTTAGTCCGATTCTGTTTACATGCTACTTTGAGAGTGCACTGCGAGGTATCAGATCTGACTCCCCTCCTGACGACATCCTACCACCTGAACTGCAGTATGCGGATGATCTAGACTTCATTGGAACTGATGAGCAAGAGCTAGAGGACGTTCATGATCAATGTGCAGAGACCCTCCCAAGCCATAACCTCACCGTTAATACCTCCAAAACTGAACGAACAAAGATATACCTTGCTGATGATCTGGAGGAGCGTGGTTCCGAAGCATGGAGAAATGCGAAGTCGCTGGGATCACGGCTAGGCTCAGCGCAAGATGTCCAAGCCAGAAAGGCCCTAGCAACCCAGGCATTCTGTTCGTTGTACGCACTCTTCAAGCATCAATCTACCTCCCTACTGCTTAGAGTTGCGCTGTACAATACCTATGTGAAGCCAGTGCTGTTGTACAACTGTGCGACATGGGGTCTCACAGATGCCACCACCAGAGGGATTGACACCTTTCATCGAAGGCATCTGAGAACAATGGCTGGCGTTAAGTTCCCGAACACAATTACCAACAAGCATCTGTACGACATCTGCGGCTCAGCACCAATTTCGCTCGAGATTGACCAACGGCGTTGGGAGTTTCTTGGTCACGTACTGAGAATGCAGAAGAGCTCTCCCCCACAGCGCGTGTTCGAGTTTTCAGCCACCGCGAGCCTGCGCGGTCGACTGGGCCGACCCAGGACAACTCTCCTCTCAGCTCTTTCTCAGGACTGCCTAGCCCGACTCGGCATTCGCCTGGGCACGCTTAGAGGCCCTAATCAGCTGCGGCAGTTGGCAGGGGATAAGTCACGGTGGAATGGCACCCCGCGGCACTCATCTTCCTCTGCCGAGCCGCGTCCTTGACTTATCCCCTGCAGGGTGAACATCGTGCACGAACAGTCTACCGTCTTTCTGACATTGCCACTTGAACTTGACAATAGAAGCTGCTTTTCGTATGTGCAGTTACATTGAGCCATGGTGTTTTTGTCTTATGTTTGTGAATCCTTCCCGGAAGCAAATGCTGGTTTTTATGCATTCGTGTAATTACTCAGCGTTATTTGCAATAATAATAATAATAAGAAGAAGAAGAACACAATTCAGGTACTGAAAACACTTGCATGAAAGGAAGAATGTACAAAGCCATAATAATTATAGTAATTAATACGTAATAATGAACTCGGATGGAGAGCCAAGGATTTATTTATAAAAAGTAAAAAGGTCCAAGGAACTATAAGTTACACTATAATGTCCACTAACACCACCAGTTACTGAACAATCAGCTCATGCGGTAACATTGCACTCCCCTCCTTATGTTATTTCTAGAACTTAGAACCTTCCAAGTTGGAAGGCTGTTGGAGTGCGCATCTAAGATGTGCTAGAGCTGTTAGCCAGTTAGTTGTAGAACGTCAGTACCGTCGGTCAGACTCAGTGTCGTGCAATGTTATGAGCTGATTCAGTGATTGTTTAGTAACTGGTGGTGTTAGTGGACATTATGGTGTAACTTGTAGTTCCTTGGGCCTTTTTACTTTATATAAATATACGTAATAGTATTTTAAATTTCAATAGTGAAAAAGAGCGAAACCTGATTATGTTGAAAGCTGCTTGGTCATAATATTTGCCTCTTCTCTGCATGCTTCGTAGCGACGTAGTCACACTCCAGCCATTTATGGCTGTTTTTGCCTGGATGTCGACCTGTCAAGGACCGCGCTTAGTTTGCAAGGCACTAACTCATATTCGTATTTTTGACAGGAGGTGTGACAGCACTAGTACTTAGTAGATCTACACGTGACAGTTTCCACAATCATAATCATTCGAACCCCAGTGTATAGATATCTATGGATCATGGATCGAGTAGGTCTACGTGCATTGACGTATCTACCAGACTTGTAGTGTTTGGCTGGTCCATTGGCATTTGCACGATTTCGTCGACATACCGGCTGTGTAGTACCAGCTAGTTCAGTACTTGTTTCGGCCATGACTCTACAACGCCCTTCGCATGTACATACCGGTATGTGCGGACCCATGAACAAAATGAGTTCATACTGTTCGGGCGAGCTAAAGCGGAAACATTACACAATTTTGAGAGAACAGTTCCAAAGTTGGCAAAGATCACAGGATCAAGACAAGCAACAAGCGGTGGCTGCTGCAGTGCTGGTAGTTTGGAGGATGGCCGGGTGGATGATCACGACAGGTCCATAGATCTACGTGCGTGGCTATCAGTGCAGTATCAGTGCAGCATCAAGCAGTTTACACACGACTGAATGAATGGGTGTGGTTACATTATTGTACCAGTACAGTAAGTAGTTGGAGTCTTGGGCAGAAATAATTGAATCAATTGTTTTGGATTTGACGAGATCATAATACTTCAGGCACAACGAACACCTTTTTTTTTCCGTCCCGTGTGCTTGCTGTGTCGGAAACATGGCATGGCTGATAAAGAGAAAAGGTAGCAGCGAATTGTTGAGCTGGCTTCTACCGCTAGCTCTGGTGCTGTTGTGCCCTGTGCACATAACACAGCTTAGTTTGTCAGCGTCGGTGACTCCGCCAGCAACAGTAAGCACCACAACTGAAAATGGGACGTCGGACGACTCAACATCAGTGTCGTCAGCCTCACCAGCAACACCTATGCCTATGGCCGGCGGCACCACTTCCAGTCCATCGTCACCAGCGTCAGCGCACCCACTTACAAGTACGGCTGGGCCTTCTTCTGCGCCGACCACCATGCAGTCAACTCCGTCGAGAATGGCCACTTCGCCCCCAGCGTCGACCCCGCTGGCATCGACTATGCCTGGAGGCGGAGGCGGCGGAGGAGACCCCGATCCTGATGGTGGCGGAGGCGGCGACCCACCCGATGGCGATGGTGACGGAGACGATGAGGGAGATGATCATGGCGATGACGACGTTATTCCAACATTTCCAGCTTACACGGGCGATCCGAGGAAGAACTGGACAGGTGAGGCATCTAGCCTAGCCTAGCCTAGCCCTAGCCCAGCCCTAGCCTAGGTCGACTGTATTTCTGCTTGTTTTTAGTTGCATCGACCGGGATGGCCTACAATAGCATTCCGTGGCGAAGTCATTTTGTACATCAAGTAGAACACAATGCCATTATTATTGCAGCGACTTCAAGTCAAGATTTTGAACATTGAATCATGAGTGGTTGAATCACGACAAACAAACTAGAGCACTGAATGGAGGCACCACTGCAGATATGATGGGGATAGAAGATCCCATGGCAATACCATACTGGAGTGTACTGTTGTGATGCCAGCAAGTTGGTATGCGATCGTCGCAGGCCGTGTGTGCAATTGTATTGTGTAGAGTAATGGCACAAAAGTGGGTTTAACCCCGGCTTCATGAATATCAGGGAATGCACGGGCGAAGTGTCTGTGTGTTTGATTGACAGAGGAAGTGGTGGTGAGAAGGAGAGCTCTGTGCCAGAACTTTGCAGCCTAGAGAGCGTGTGTGGGCAGGCGTGTGTTTACCGCCATGTTGCCAGGTGTGTCTTTACCACCATATTTATCAACCATAAGTACAGCTGCAGTGGTGTCTTCAACTTCATTCTCCCAAGTTTTAAGTACTCGGATAGTGAGCCAAGGAAAATATGACATTGAAACAAGGAAAACGGTGGGGCACAAGTTATGAAGTTGGAAAGCCGTTGGTTAGCGCTATCGAGCAGTGCTCAAGCTTCCTTCCTATCCCGGGAATATCTCAGTACCCCTTGTCAGTCTGGTGCTACCTTGTGCACGTCTGACTGTTCAAAACCTGGTTTAGTTGGTGGACTCTAACGCATAACTTTGTGGCCCACCGTTTTCCACCGTTTTCACCGTTTTCCTTGTTTCAATACAGAGGTACAGTAAACCTTGGTTTAAGTGACCACCCCAAGGTGCAAGCAAAAGCAGTCGTTAAAGCCAGGTGGTCTTTAGAACCAGGTCCCACAGTTTCTGTGTAATACTGTCGGTGCATGGAAAAACGGTCGTTAAGAGCAGGTGGTCGCTTAACCAAGAGGTCGCTTATCTTCAGGTTTTACTATAGATATACTAGACCATTATTTTGAATTGCACATGATTGTGTGCTTTTATGCAGTGTGCTCAACACTGGCCCTGAACGACCTGCAGGCGTTTGCGGTGTTCCGATCCTACGGCTGTGAGATCCTCAACGGCAGCCTTGTGGTGAACATCGGGAACGTGGACGTGGCGAACCTCTCGCAGATCCAGCTGCCATCGCTGCGGCACGTGACGTCCGTGCTGGCTGTGTTGCTAGCTACGCCGTGGACGGTACGCGACGTGTTCCCAAACCTGATCGCCGTGCACGGCCAGGAGAGCCCCATACAACTGCTGGAGCGCTTCAAACTGTTTGTCGGCGTGCCGTACGAGTACTACGAGAACATTACAATGTTGGTGAGCAACGGTGCGATCCGCGACCGTACAGACGGTATTGCCGTCCTGCGCGGTCGCATCGCATACTACACCAAGAACAGAACGGTGTACTCGAGTCCGTCCGACGACGTGGTGCCGATCGACTGCGATGGGCAGCTACCCATGGCCAGGACCGGTGTGTCGGTGGATGTCAACATGACCGCCAACACCACCGTGATGTGTTGCGATCGCAGGTTTGACGGCACGTTCCTTTGTCCGTACGGTGAGTCACTAATGACTGAAGTTCATCTACGAGCAGCATGTTAATTTGTTTGTGAGGAAAGAGTTTGGCTTCAGTGAACCTGCATAAATATACTCTTGCAAATACAATAGATAGTTATCACACAGTACTGGGTATCAACATAGTAAATGCTAAGGTCTACAGCATTGAGATTTTGATAAGACGGGCATTTTTATTTTAGGAGAATGTTGTTCAATTATGCCCGTGTGAATGCTGTGTGTAAGAGAAGTGTGCACCCTGCTATCATGAGTACAAGCAAGGTATATTAGGGCCTGGTTTAAACCCGGCTTTGGAGAATTTATTTGTCATTGGCATTAGGCTAAGCCTCATGTTCTCTGTTCTGCGCTCATGAGTCCACAAAGGACGAAATAGTTCCGTCCGCAGATTGAGTACAATACATGTATCTTTGTTAGAGGCCAGTCGGATGACTGAGTGACTGCGGTCATGTACTAGTGCTGGAGTGATTATTCCGCAAAGGAGCCGCTTCAATTGGTGTTACACTGGACCCGAGGTATTACACAAATCAGTTCACGCTGCCTTTGTTTATTGTGTGTTTGTTTGCAAAGATGTGGACTTGTCGTGCTTGTCGGACGCCAGACTGACTAGCCAAGGTAATCGGACAGGGCTAGCCCCTACGATGGCAACCAGCGACAACTCAACCAATGCCACGTTCCCCACGCTGCTGCAGAACAGCACCGCGTCACCACGATTACCACCGTCATCATCTCCTCCTCCGCCGTCACCAGCAGCACGGTACGGTACGCCGATTGTGTGTACGTACTACGCTGGCGAGGACTTGAACCAGTGCGTGGATGCGTGTCCAAGCGATACCTCTCTGGTGAGTGGGATTAACAATGTCATTGCGAGCTACCCTTGCATGTTCAGATTCCTGATCAGAGTAATCATTCTTGATCTGACGCAGTCACCAGATGACCATGGGGAGAGTCGTGTCCTCTGGTAGGACAATATTACACATTACCGTAACCCTCCCCCCCCCCCCCCCCCTCTCACACACACACTCTCTTGTGGCCCATTTAACAAATTAACAAATTGAATACTGTTAACCCCCGAATTGTAGCGACCAATATATTTAGCGATTTGGAATTGTCGACGTTTTAGCGAACTTTTATTTTAGCGATAGGAGCAGACAGTTTTTTGGGTAATGTGAGCAAACGGAGTACTCGTCATGTAGATCTACAGTATATGTACTGGTGAAGAAAGGAAAAAAAAGCTCAGAAAACTACACGGTAACATAGACTGGTATACACATGTATGTGATGTGCTGTTCACTAAAACAAAAAGGATTCGCGATCCCAAACGTTAGTGAAGTTGACTGATTGGCTACATTCGCTAATGTTTATGTGTCGTTAAAATTAGAGTGTTTACAGTACGGTAATGAAGATCAACGGATCAACGGAGCAGTGGATAAACTCCATTGTTTACAGTATTTAATGAAGATAAACGGATCAAGGGAGCAGTGGATATACTCCATTCAACTGATCTGTGATTTTCGATTAGGTTGACTTTTCAAAATTTTGCTCACACCAAATGTGAGCCGAACAAGTGTATGATTGTATTGCGTGTGTGTGTGTGTGTGTGCGTGTGTATGTGCTTGTGTGTGTGTGTGTGTGTGTGTGTGTGTGTGTGTGTGTGTGTGTGTGTGTGTGTGTGTGCGTGTGTGTGTGCACATGCATGTGTACCGTATACTCTAGTTTGCCGGCATAGTCTGTGTGAAGCGTTGCCCTACAATCGTCACAGCATCACCCACCAGTGTGCTATACGAGCCGTACTTCTCTGCACCGAGCGGGAACAGCAGCAACCAGCTGAGCCAATGCCAGATCAGCTGTCCGCCGTTCTTCCAGGCCGACTCACGCTCTTCAACCTGTCAATCGTGCAGTACCACAGAGGACCAGCCTGGAGTGCCATGCATGAGAGGTACCGTAAAACCTGTAACTAAAGACCACCGTGACTAGCGGAAAGCCTGGTACTGAAGACCAATTCGCCAGGCACGGACAGTCTCACATTCATGGTTGTGTGGTGCAAACATCTAACTAAGGACCACCTGCCACTAAAGACCGCTTTCTCTGGCCCCAAGGGCCTAGGGGTGGTCTTTAGTCACCGGTTTTACTCTATGTATTATTTGCCTTTGCACAACCCTTGCAGGTGTGTAGCTGGTGTGTAGTCAGCATAGTACCAGCTGATGGCCATCATAGGTACCACATAGTCAAACTGGGCAAATTCCAGCTACGAGGGTTCCATGGTACATGGTCACCACACCACAGAAGTGATCTGGTACATAGTCACTACACCACAGATGTGATCTGGTACGCCCCTGCCTTCACTGGTCAATGCATGCCAAACTACTACCATAATCCCAGCTCATGAGTTGGTTGGCGCGTTGTAGCGCCGAGACCACTCACCTGTGATCTTAGATATGACTCTCTGACATATCCACAAGGCTGCTGTTCTCATCTGTGTGTGTGTGTGTGTGTATGTGTGTGTGTGTGTATGTGTGTGTGTGTGTATGTGTGTGTGTGTATGTGTGTGTGTGTATGTGTGTGTGTGTGTGTGTGTGTGTGTGTGTGTGTGTGTGTGTGTGTGTGTGTGTGTGTGTTAACGTTACTCTCACTAATGGTTACTTCCCGTACAGCGTGCCCAGGCATAGTGGTGAAGTCGCTGACACAGCTCTGTGGATTCGTGGGCTGTACAGACGTACGGGGAGATCTCATCCTGAGCATCAATAATCCCGGTGAGTATGCAGCACACAGAGTATGGATACTGTAAGACCAGATATTTGAACGTAACGATCTCCGGATTTTTTGTGGTTTACGAGGTGAAATTCTAACGAATTTTGTCTCAAAACTGGCTAATGACTGTACATGTACATATTGTTTAGTACATAAGGACTTCAAATGTTAACGATTTTTTTAAATTCGTTCAATCGTTAGAATTTAATGTTCGTTAACATCACTGGTCTTACAGTATCACTGACTTTCACTCGGAGGAAGAACTGGTCTTTGATTCTCACTTAGACTGATCACATCATTACAGGCACTGTGCAGTAGCCTGCACAGCCACCCAGGCATGGTAGTGTTAGAATAGTGTACGTCTGATGCTTGCCAGCGCGCATGCATGGCTTACACATTCCGTACAAATAGGCAATGGGCGCGTTAGATTACACACATTTCGGTCAATTCTAGAATTAGTTATTGTTGATGCACAGTTCCATTACACAAATTCCGTCGTTACAATTGATTTACCCAATTCGGTCAATTCTGAAGAGAGGACGGAATTTCTCTAATTCTGGCGCCAGAATTGCACACTCGGCGTATAACCGGTCTGGTCATGCATGACTCAAGTGTGCGAAGAGCCTCCCTGGCTGGCGTGGCCCAAAAGCAGGGCTACATTGGCATGTAGTTGCTAGTTTTGTCTTCCCGAAAAGCTAATTGCCGCAGTTGAGTTTCCGCTGTGAGCTGATTATTAGTATTACCAGATCATTTTGGGTGGTCCTTTCACACATGCGTTCAGCTTTATCGAAGCCCAGTATTGTTGCCGACATGGAGCCTTCACCGGAATGGACCGGAACGCGAAGCTGGGTCCACTGGCGCGCAAGGGTGTACTTGATCTCTTTTTACGACCAATTTTGTTTGGGACATGACCTGAATAAAATGTGTTGTGAATTCCAGTCGTTAGTGTACATGGCCGCAAACCGTAAATTCTGGTCATTCGAGAAGTACCAAACCCAGATCCAGAAATGTGTAAACGTGTAATCGAAAGCGCCTGATATGTATTCAACCAATTTTCTTACTAGTATAATTATTACGAAGTAGTGGTTGCGACTTCGGCGATGATTTGTAAGAAAGGGTTTGCTCCCCACACCGGAGCTCGCGCTATTCCGCCGACTTTACTTGACACTTGACTGACTCACGACTGCCATCCAGAGCACACGAGAAGTCCATCGAACCTTCGACTCGGCAAACCTGCAAGAAAGCACCACTCCCTGCTCAATACACAGTGTTTCGGGGAATTCACCCCTCATCAGTTGAGCTTGAGTAGGCTGAGGAAGATTGTGCCTGAAGAGCACCACTTATATAGTGCTCTCCAGGCACAAACATCACCAGGGATACAAACTTAAGAGACGCTCTGTTTCCAGCGCGACAAACACCTCGTGAACACCAGATAGAAGCGTGAGATAGCACTATATAAGTGGTGCTCTTCAGGCACAATCTTCCTCAGCCTACTCAAGCTCAAGTGATGAGGGGTGAATTCCCCGAAACACTGTGTATTGAGCAGGGAGTGGTGCTTTCTTGCAGGTTTGCCGAGTCGAAGGTTCGATGGACTTCTCGTGTGCTCTGGATGGCAGTCGTGAGTCAGTCAAGTGTCAAGTAAAGTCGGCGGAATAGCGCGAGCTCCGGTGTGGGGAGCAAACCCTTTCTTAGTATAATTATTCCTAAGATATTGCTATTTGACTCTTTGATTATCCGAGCTACCGTCTGGGCTACATCGTATAATTCTGTTTCTGTTCTCTTTGTGCATGCGTGGTTGCGTGTTTCTGGTTGTGTGTGTGTGTGTGTGTGTGTGTGTGTGTGTGTATGTGTGTGTGTGGGGGGGGGGGGGCGTGCGTTCGTGTGTGGGTGGGTGCGTGCGTGTGGGTGGGTGTGTATGGTTATGTGCGCATGCGCGCAGGTCTGATTCCGCAGTGTCTCAACAACGACTACGGGATCACCACACTGAACTCGGCCATGATCAAAGCCCTGGGCAGTGTGAGGCGTATCTACGGCCTGCTACTCATCATTGGTAACATTTGCATGTACAACCTGAACTTCTTCAGGAACTTGGAGGACGTTTATGCACGCAGGACAATTGCCGGCAACTAGTAAGTCACTGTCAGATTGTTTGGTAATGTACTTACTACTTATGTAGAGCGTGACTGGATAAGTCAGTCTGGTATCACCTATCAAACTGAAGCCGGTTGGCTGATGGCTGCCTCGTGCGTGAAACCCGATCCCCACGAATTATTCATCCTCTTCCAGTTGTTAAATCATACTGAAGACTTTAATTTCAATTTTTGTCCTGCTGATTGAGAGTTTCTTCGGTCCTGATGGGTTCCTGAGCCACCTTACCATTCCCTCCGCACTCCCAAACCAAGCAAAAAAATCGGAGGGTTGGAGGATCAAGAAAATTACTAAGGGAAAGCTTGTGTGTAAAATGTCCTAGAGAAAACACACCGTGTCTGAAAATGTCCTCCAGGAGAATGCGCTATAAAATCGAGCTAGGACCAAAAATCTTGCTAAGAGAGGGGGGGGGGGGGTGATCTGGACTACATGTGACTTTCATTTCAGAAAGAACTGCAACATAGTCTTACAAGCTATTCTTTCAAGCATGTGCGATCAAATGTGTTGTGTGCCTGTGTTACTCAAATATGGTCTTGTCTACGTGTGGTTGTTGTGTGTTTGCTGTCTTGGCACCTTGCAGTAGTATCCTGATAAAAGACAACCCGGTGTTGACAGACGTGTACGGGCTCAGTCATTTGGCAATTGTTGGCCGGTACGAGCTGGACATTCTCAACGTGACAGAGGTAAGAGAAGCTCTCTACGTATGCGGTATTACACCTACTGTAGCGGACATTGACATCCGTTGAGAAGTCAAGCGTGGCCACGGGGCGCCGGCCTTGTAGCCGCTAGCACTGCTGATCCATTAATACAGAGTGTGTACTTGAACATCTGTGCATGTACCCGCTAGAGGCAGCAAGGGCACAATCCCCGGTGATCCCATCGGATTTCCGTGTTCACGACAGTACAGTGAAACCGGTCTCCGGCGACCGATCAATGGACCTTACAGAATGTGGTCCCCGTCTACAGGTGGTCTCCTTATCCAGGGTCATTTGACTGGAAATCACAGCCCTTGGTCCTGGTCTCAGTGGTCCTGTTGGACAGGTGGTCGCCTTATCAGAGCGGTCGCATTGACAGGTTATCCTCTGTATACAGTGCATGTACCTGTGTGACCAACGCATATGGCCGATTGGTTTGCAGGCCTGCCTGCGAATCATGAGGTCCCGAGTTCAAGACCCGCGCTGGTAGCAGGGAGCGTGTAGAAAGACTTTTTACGCGTGTTGAACTGCGCCGACACCCACGGTCAACTGGGTACTCACAGCTCGGAGTGAGAATAACAAGGATGCAGTTTACAGGGTTATGGGCCGTTACACGCCCGATTGGTTGAGAGACTAACCTCCTCTCCCCTGACTCACTTGTGAGGTCTGCATTCGCCACTAAGGTTAACAGGCATAGTGGTGGCCTGCGGATGCGAAGGCTAGTTTGTGTTTCCGAACATTCAAAGCGATGCCGACGCGGATCCCGCGAATATTATTATTATTATTATACCTGTGTGTAAACCACCACGTACGGTGGCATTTCTCACCTTGGCCCCGATTGTGCATCATTTTGATGGATTCTAGTTTTCATAACAATATTGTCCTGCTGCAAGTGCCTGCAAGTTCATGAGTTTCTGGTACGGGTTTATTTTGTTTTATACATGTGGTGTATGTTTGTCCATGCTGTATAGGTGCTGGATACATTCCGCATCGAAGCCAATTCCCTGCTGTGTCCCAGTGAGATCAACAGGCTGCTGTTCTCACTGTTAGGCGATCACTACATCGGTGTTCCCATACCTCCGTTTAGACATCTCTACTTCAACTCAGACCCGAGTGTGTGTGAGTACCTCTAAGTACCTCTAAGCAAGCAGAATGTTTTTTATATG
>NC_088648.1:3707426-3712426 GCF_964019385.1 Sycon ciliatum | reverse complement strand
GCGCGTCTGCTCCGAGTACGCGTTTGAGATCGACGCCATCTACAACCACACCTCGCCGTCCTCTCCGGGCTTGAACAGCGGCAACTCGTCACACGTGATACTCGGTCGACCCAAGACTCTAGCTAGTGAGTTTCCGACATACTGTGTATTATGGCAGCCTGTCCAACCTTGCCACCATTCCAAAGCAGGACATCTAAATGCAATGTATACTAGTATACAGGCCATCGTGTCCCATGTAAATGTATACACATGTCTTGGTCCAAAGCAAGACTGTCCTGCTCAAAGCTGGACATTTGGACAGCCTGTTATCGGCGGTGCTTACAGCATGAGGGCATCCTGTCCAGTGATCTAGCGTGAGATCCGAGGAAAGATGGAAGCCCTCAGCGCAGTGCCATAGTCCGCTTGTGCTTCCTTTGTATGATAAAATGTTATAGTTCTGCCGTTGCTGCTGCTGTTGCTGCTACTGCTGGGGGGGAGGGTAATCACGCAGCCTGTCCTTTGATGTTATTCTTCTTCTTCTTCTTCTTCTTCTTCTTCTTCTTCTTCTTCTTCTTCTTCTTCTTCTTCTTCTTCTTCTTCTTCTTCTTCTTCTTCTTCGGTCATGCACTCTAGCCAATGTAGATGTCTTCATGGATATTGGAGGTTGTGTTTGTGCCTTGTTCGTATCCTTCCCATCTAGATCTTCCCAGCCCTGGCAATGTGCGTGTGCAATCGGCCAACACCGACACCATCACTATCAGCTGGACAGAGCCGACGATCGCATGCCAAGCAATCGGCACGCCCTTCACATATCGCGTGTTCTGGGCACAGATCGAGACTTTCGCTCCGGCCAGTGATCTGACGCTGGCTGCATGCGGACAGCTATGCCTGTGCTCGGCGTACAACTACTTGGACTCTTCGACACAAATTGGTCAGCTCATGGCAACGGCTAGCCAGCAGCTGAACGGCAGCTTTTCTCTCTCGTCGGGTTTCGCGTTTGAGACCGGCGAGCACATCTCCAATCTGATCACCCCGGCTGGGTGTAATAATGATGACGTGTCAGGGGTGTGCTGTCCCGAGGGCTTGCACATCCATGTCAAACAGCTAGGTTTGACCGTGCCAGGACTGTTCGGCAAGCAGCACAGTGCACTGACGCGAGGTCTCAACTTCACCGTGAAGCGCAACATGTCGTCGCTGCGGTCCACCTATGTCTTCTCGGTGAGTAGAAGCAGGCCCAGGTGCTCTCTGTGAGTAGAGGGTGGCGCTTGTTATTCATGAAGCGGGCAGCCATTGGCTGGACTCATTGGGAGTACGGTAGTGGGAAATGACAAGGTGGAAATGTGTCGTAAAAATAGAAGAAGAAACACATGGGAACGAGTTATGAAGCAACTATCCACTATAACTCGTTTCCATGTGTTTCTTCTTCTATTCTTTACATAAATAATACTGGCTCAATAGCCACGTTCGATTTTGAAAATTTGACAGTCGACAAACCCAAATTGACTGTTCTGTAGCTTGATCCATACAATGTGCTGTTTTGTCATTGCTACTGTGTACCTGGATTAATGTGGTAATTTTCCAAATGTGACATAGCCATCACGTACATGTAGGGCTAATGTGCTTCTCCTGTCAGTCATCTACATGTCTGTAACTTTGGCAACAGCTGAGCGTGCAAAAAAGTATTGTTTTGAAAGCATGCTCCAGCCCTCCTCCTCCCAATGCTACTAGAAAGCTTCCCATTGGGTTGAAGATTTATTCTAGGTTAAATGGCAGTGTTAGAAAGTATTTGAAATGGATATCACTGACTCTAGACAAGTCGCCTAGCACATTCCGAGCTAGCTCAGTCCTCCAGTGTTACCGCGGTCATACCAACTTTGGAATCGGCAAAGTCACACCCTGAATAAATAAATAAACTTGGCTTGTCAATTTCAAACAGGCAGAAAGGTGAACAGTTACTACTTCAACTGGATGTAATCTAGAGCATCTCTCACAAGTAATCTTCACACATACGGCTCAACTGTCACACCTGCACCATATACCTTGGCCCACTCCCAAAACTCCAGTAGTAAATGCCATTTTGAAATGATCGCTCAATTGCTTAAAACGTTAAAACTCAACAGCTCTTTTTCTCCGTGTTTGCGTATCACCACCTTGCTAGACACATCATGACCTCATTTGTCTGTTTTGTTTGTTGTTGCCGCAGGTACAAGCTTACCATGGCGACCCGAGTGATGACACCAAGCTCAGTAACAATCCGTGGGCAGTTGCTGCTAATGTTTCACAAAGTCGTAAGCAACACAATTCAGATAAAAATAAATATCGATTTGAAATTCACAACTTCCCTTTCGTCTCTCTCCCCGATGTATAGCGCTGCTCAATGAAATCCAATAAAGCGAGTCAATACCCGGCAATGCTCTGTGCAGTCCTAGGCGTGCAAACACTAGGACATTCTGCAGGTGCAGGGCATAGCTCACGCTCACACCATCCAGTTTCACTGCGCAGTACTGTACAATGGCAAGAGCCAATGTTCGTATATATGATCAGGCTCTCCATGACTAAACCACGGTTAAGTTAGCAGGACAGTGAACACAAGGTTGATTGAACTGCTACTGCACCTTGTGTTGGAATGCCCGTGTGTGCATGTGCATCCGTGTATGTATGTATGTGTGTGTGTGCTTGTGTGTATGTGTGTGTGTGTGTGTGTGTGTGTGTGTGCGTGTGTTTGTGCGTGTGCATGTGCATCCCTGTGCGCGTGTGTGTGCGTGCGTCCGTGTGCTGCGGGACTTGCTCGGTTTCAGTTACGACCGATGCCTTACAAGGACTGAGTGTCAGCAGATCTGTGAGTACACACAATACAGACTGTTTTCCACAGTACACACAATGTTGCAAATCTTTCACCTTATCATTGGGCGGAACATGCAATGGACAATTAAAAACCATCCTGTATGCCTGTATGCCTGGATTTACCGGGTACTAGCGGCCGTCGTGAGTTCCTATGGGAACGGACGCGATAGTTCACTTTCTGTATGCCTGTTTTGGGTGATAATGGCTGTCGTGACTTTCTTCAGAGATAGGAACAAGAAAAACCTTTCTTGTTTCACTCTTGGAAGTGGTGGCTTCTGTGGCCATAATTGAAGAAGTTCAATACACAGCTCATGTTTCCTGCCGAAATGGCTGTGTGTGTGGTATTGTATCGTGGCTATTGTATTCCAAGGGTTACCCAGAGGCTCACGGCCTGTCCAGAGGATCTCCTACTCACAGAAATGTCACGTGTTCAGGAATGAGACTTAGAGTGCAAGAGTAAGAAGAATGAACCTGACACCTAATGTGCTTATGACGGCAGTCCAGAGCACACAGGAAGCACACAGGAACCTTCCACTCGGCAAAGCTGCAAGATGGAACATGACTCAGTGCAGCTCCGGACATTTGTCGTACAGGGGTCACGTGATGTTTGCCGTACTCGAAACATGCATATTTGGTCGACCACCTGCTGAAAACACAGTACTTCAGATTGTTGATCATTCGCTCTCTTTGCTGTACACCATGCGTGCACAGAGGAATGCGACAGGTGCACTGGAGCTGTCCTGGACAGAGGCTGCATCCGCCATCAGTCCTGCCATTCTGTACCAAGTCTTGGTGAGCGCGCGGTTCCGCACGTACTTCCGCCAGACTGGCCAGTTTGTGGACAGTCTAGATCCTGATGTCATGCAGGTAAGAGCTGACTTCCATGTACATGTACAGTGCTGGAAACTGAAATCCAAACCCCTGAGCGGTGTTCACTTTCTGTCGGTCTAGTTTTACAATCCTGTGTTGGTCTGTGCGATGTGAGCGCTCAGTGCTCAGTGGTTGGATTTCAGTTGCCAGCACTCTCCATGTAGTGCATGTAGAGTATAGGGCAAAACGAGGTTCATATGCCAGGCTTGTGCAAGGGGAATCTCTGAACATGTGTGAGTATGTGTGCAAGGGTTCCCTGCACTATGTGTGTATTTGAAGTATATGTGTATGTGTATGTGTGTAAGTGCAATCCTTCTCAAGTATATGGGTGTGCGTGTGTGAGCGGGTGGGGGGGGGGGGGGCAGAGATATGCCCACTTGTGTCCATGGGTGTATGGGTGTGTGTGTGGGGGTGGGGGTAAGGGGCATGGATGTTCCCACTCGTGTGCACGGGTGTATATGTGTGTATGTGTGTGTGTGTGTGGGGGGGGGGGGGGGTTATGCCCACTCATGTGCATGGGTGTATGTTTGTATGTGTGGGGGTGCCCTTGTCTACCTGTCTCTAAGCTCATTCATGCATCTATTTGTCGCAATACCGTGTGTAGCAGAACAGTAGAGGTGATCCACATGCATTTCATTGCTCTCTCCATCCACTGTTCTTCTCCTTGGCTGCAGTGCTTGCAAGCGTACTGCTCTTCGGCCCGCTCACCCATGGAGTGTATCAACGTCACCTTGACAACGCAAAGTGGCAACGCAGTCCCGGTTGCCTTGGTGATCAACGTCACAAGCGCTGGCGTCAGTACAGTGGGTGGCAAGACCAGCCTTTTGTTGAGAGATATCAAGTGTGCTGATCCGCAGGCGGGAACTTCCCTCCGTGACATCCTTTTCCAGGTACTACAGCACTCATCTTGACACACACATGCACAGTGATGGCAACTGAAATCCGACCCCTGAGCGGTGCGCTCACATCGCAAAGACCCAACACGGGGTTGTAAAGCTACGAAATAGACAGCGCTAGAATGTGAACGTATCGCTCAGGGGTCAGATTTCAGTTGCCAGCAGTGTATGTGTAGGCCGAAATAATATTCATTTTGAAGAAGAGGTGGAAGCAACTTTGACGATAATTGGGGGCAGGGAAGGGGGGAAGGGGGGGAAGGGGGGAAGGGGGGGAAAGGGGGGGAAAGCGGGGGGGGGGGGGGGGGGAGGGGAGCAAAACACAATTCCAGACCATACACCATGTTCAAACCATAAGGAGAGTCAGTACGGTACATGTATTCTTCGTGTTGTGTTATCAATGAACGTGGTGGC
>NC_088648.1:3672426-3702426 GCF_964019385.1 Sycon ciliatum | reverse complement strand
AATGGGTTAGAAACCAAAAAATTTCAAAATTCCCCTTCCCACCAAGTGACATCAAATCAGCAGGTCAAATGGGCCATGCTCACAACATCCTTCGTCCCCAAACTCACTCCCCAGTACTGTATAGCAGGAAATTTTCGGACGGAAATATTTTCGGACAAAGCCGAAATTCGACCTTTCGCACGGATTTTATTTTCGTACAGTGCTGCATGCTAGATGCACGTGTTTGCAAGCAGTACGCATGTATAGTGTACATAATTTCACAGGAACGAATTTTAGTACGGAATTAATTTTAGTACAAAAGAGGCAGTGTGCGAAACTGTACGAAAATAAATTCCGTCCGAAAATTTCCTGCTATACAGTATGTACCCCATACAGTTTGTGTTACATCACTAGCCCTATAGGCTATCTCCCAAACATTCTGAAAAGCATGATATTCATGCAGCGGACATATCCCTTCATGATCCCTACTCTGCTGCCAGGGGCGTCGGAAGGTTTTCTTTAAGCTGGTACAGTCAACTACCTGAAGTACATTTTACTCGTGGAGTTAGGTGGCTGCTCAGAGAATTTTCGAAATTTAGAGCACAAATCAGTGCCATTTATTGATTCCCAGGGTATAGCTAGCATGCCCGGGACTAATAGTGGAACGGTCCATACCGTAGTGACCGTATCGTGTCTGACACCCCTGCACTGCATTTCCATTGTGTTGTCTGGAGTATGATTTGTAACCTCACAAAATCCCCTTTTGAACTACATGTTTGAACGTATGCGTCAATACCGGGATTTTTTCTGTTTGCGTGTGTGTGTGTGTGTGTGTGTGTGTGTGTGTGTGTGTGTGTGTGTGTGTGTGTGTGTGTGTGTGTGTGTGCGTGTGTGTGCGTGTTTGTATTTGTGTAGATTTTGGTCTGGCACGGGACATTTACATAACGGATTACTACCGGCGTGAATCACAAAGTAAGAAATGACCTCACTGTTCTGGAATTCATGCTAGATTGTTGGATTGTGTGTGGATATGTATAAGGTCATGAGAAATCCAGATAATATTTCCACGAGTAAGAGAGAATTGGAACAATTTTATGCAAAAATTGGACAGTGCTTTATGTATGTATGTGTGTATGTGTGTGTGTGTGTGTGTGTGTATGTGTGTGTGTGTGTGTGTGTGTGTGTGTGTGTGTGCGTGTGTGTTTGTGTACGCGCATGTGTGTGTGTGTATGTGCACATGTGTGTGTGTGTATGTGCACATGTGTGTGTGTGCATGCGGCCTCGACTTTCAGCACCACTACCACTGCGCTGGCTAGCCCCTGAGTCTATCCGGGACGGTGTGTTCAGTCATGCTAGTGATATCTGGTGAGTACGTACGTTTGAACCAGGCAACCGGTCAATGTCCATACTGTGTATTGCATAGGTCTAAAGTACGACATTGGGAAAAGCTTGTTGTGTTTCTCACACTTCGGATACTCTGAACTTGATTCGGTGAATAATTTTAAAGCTGCTGGGATGACGGCTACACCATAGCTCAGTGGTTAGAGCATCGCTGGCATCATGCGAACGCCCCTGGTTCGAATCCCGGTGGTGACTGTCAATTTTTTCAGACATTTCCCGTTTGTTTCTTTCCCTCGAACCAGTGAAAATTGTAGAGTTGTTTTCTCGTTCACCAGGTATTGTAGCAGTCAGTTTGGCCAGTCTCTCTCAGCTCTGCTGATGAGACCTGAAAGTTCGATAACAGATGCAGTAGGGTGTGATTATGCAGCCTATTAAGCCCACAATCTCAACGATATGCAGGGGCGTACTTGTCAATCCTTTTAAGGGGGTGGGGGGTGCACGGCCGCATATGTGTGGAATGGCTGGTGCATGTCATTCATGGTCACTATGTGCATGCTGAACCTAGGTCGAAATTGTTAGGGGGGTGCACGTGCCCCCAGAGCCCCATACAGGCTAAGCACCTGATACGATAATGCTGTCAATGACTCTACTGTAAGGATACTAATTTTCGGCGCCGTCAAATTTCGGCCTCCCTAGGCAAAAATTCATTATAAAACCAACCTGTACTGCTGCTGCCTGTATACACTGTCACACTGAACCTTGCAAAACAAAATTTCGGCTGCAGCAAATTTTAGGCCGGAAATACCGGCACAGGCCGAAAATGGCCGAAATGAATATGTGCCGAATATTTGTTGAGATACTGTACTTTTACTGTGTGTGTTGTGTGTGCAGGGCTTATGGTATTGTGCTGTACGAGGTAGCTACCTTGGCTCAGCAACCGTACGTTGGGCTGAACAATGAAGACGTCGTCAGGCTGCTGATCAAAGGCGGCTGTATGGACCCTCCCATCCCGGCCATGTCATTCCCCAATGATGTGTAAGCGGGACATGTCATTTCCAAACTTAGACAAATTCTGATCTAGGGCCATTTGACAGTTTGTGCAAAAGAACATGGTTTCTAAGTGAACGAAGTCGGTTGCTCCTACGTGGAACACACACTTCCTAGCGAACTTGATAATTGACCGACTCATTAAAGGGGAAGTTAAGGGTAAAATCAAATTTTCACCAGTTGTAGTCTTCGGGGTCTTTGGGGAGTCGAATGGTCTTGGTCCAAGGAAGCTGAGACGCTCCATTCCTCCTTTATTCCCAATCAAACTCGCGCACTTCCACCGAAACTGGGTGACTGCGCCCTACTAGATAGGGATTTGTATGCAAAATGTCATTAAAAGCGCCATTTCGTTCTTATAAAAGCACGGATGACCGCAATTGGCCCATGTGTTGTAGTCTTTTGGACGCTGGGTCGACTAGTTTTGGTCCGAGTTCCTCCTTTATTCCCAATTGAACATGGTTGAACAAGCGGTCACGTGCTCCTGCGTGCCAAAGTCACCTGGTCACCGCGCAGCAGGCGAAAACTTTCACACCAAGGTTCAACTCGAGTTCAACTCGAGTGACAGGAGTGCACCCAAAAAAGGTCAAACAGGCTAGTAAGTTGTACCCTGCAGGCGCTAGGTTAGGGCCGCTAGGCACAGTGACCAGGTGACTGGTGTACTGCAGGAGCACGTGACCGCTTGTTCAACCATTTTCGATTGGAAATAAAGGAGGAACGCTGCATCGCAGCATTCTCGGACCAAAACCAGTCGACTCAGCGTCCAAAAGACTACAAGATATGGGCCAATCGCGGTCATCCGTGCTTTTATAAGAACGAAATGGCGCTTTTAGTGACATTTTGCATACAACTCCCCATCTAGTAGGGCGCAGTCACCCAGTTTCGGTGGAAGTGCGCGAGTTTGATTGGGAATAAAGGAGGAATGGAGCGTCTCTGCTTCCTCGGACCAAGACCATTCGACTCAGCACCCCGAAGACTACAACTGGTGAAAATTTGCTTGTATTGTATTGTATTGTATTTTATTATTTTACTTGGGCATTCCCAACAGACCGTCAGGTCTTTTTACAGGGTGCCCAAAATTTTAGTGTAATCCTCCGATGTCATGCCACCGTGCTTTTTTTCAACCTACTGGTGGAAGATTACTGGTTACACGTAGCACCATTCCTATACCTCCCCTATGTTCCTCAAGCGAAGAAATTTCCTCTGAGTATTGGTGCAGTCATTAATTCATGTACTCTGTGCTGTGTTTTGTGTGTGTATGTGTGTGTATGTGTGTGTGTGTATGCGTGCATGCGTGCGTGCATGTGTATGGTGATATTTGTGCATCTGTGTTTCTATCTGATCACTCAGCATTCGCGTCATGACATCATGCTGGAAGCATTCACCGGAAGATCGCCCCACGTTTGACAACTTAGTCGAGCAGCTTACTCCGGACGACGACTTCGTATGACATACCAACAAAATGATCATGATGTCATCGTCAGTGGCACTGGTGACAGGACATGGTATGACATCATTATGAGTCATCTGTAACATAGTCCTGAACTTGTGGCTCCGGCCATATTTGAGTGAATCCCCACGACAGGATTGCCCACTGGCAATGCGGTTGATCACTCGTGCAGGGTAGCTATAGCAATTCCACTATTCGGTGGCCATCACTCCAAGACGAATAGACTAGCATCAACTTTACTAGTGACTGTCGACAATGAATTTTAAATCATCACGTAATTTATTTCATTAGAAATGCCAATTAGGGTAGATTCAGTTTTCAACTCGCAACCGTTCATAGCGGTTTAGATCTGTTCCTCTAGACTCTGCCTCACGAGTCACGGCACATGTACATGATATTGTACCTGCACATGAAGTTGTGCTGTATACACGTACTTGACATACATACATGAAGTTGTGCTTTATACATGTACTTGTACACACATACATGAAGCATACATTACATTGTTTCTCCTAAGTTTGACCTGGTCTCTAACCAAGCCTTTTCCAGATCTGGAATTTCTCACGAAACTTTGACTCGACATGACATGGTATTGAGAAATACCAGTGACTTACATTATATAAATAGAGTAAAATTTTATAAAGTGATTTTGGAGATTGCAGCGCTGGCCGATGTTTGACAAAATGGCATTTTTAAAACTTTGAAGTATACAATCATGTACTTACATTGTATCTACTTTTCTAGCTTTGAGTACTGCTCTTAGTTTGAAGTGTTCGTTTTTAATTCACTGTTGATAATTCCTCTGTGGTTACTAGCTATGCTATCAGGAAGTCTTAGCATCTTGCGGGATGTTACGATTGTACTGTGCATGTAAAAGATACTTCACTCATTTGTCTCAAATCCGAACATTGAAGTTACGGGTACCTCGTTCTAGTGGGCACCCTCTGGGTGAGTCTGAGTGGAAATATTATCTACTCGTTTGCAGTCATATGCCAAATGTTTGGCCCTTCCCCCATTATTTCTGTGTGCATTGCTAACAGCATAATTATTGGTAAGTCTGAGTACGATGTACGTACATGTGAATCCATATAACCAAGAGTACATAACCCCCCAGAGTGTGCAACGCCTGATCCAGCTCTGTGTAGGGTCTTGGTCGAGCGGAATCGGATCTTTGCGTCATAATACCGTACACATCTGAGGGGAACCCGGGGAGTCGCGGGTACTCTTGGATCCAAAACAATGGTGCCCTGCCTCGAGACCGGCCTTGCGCTGGTGTGAAGTGTACGCATGACATCAGAAGATCCGATTCCGCTCGACCAAGACCCTACACAGAGCTGGATCAGGCGTTGCACACTCTGGGGGGTTATGTACTCTTGATATAACCGTATAACATTATAGCAGCGTGAGTCAGTGTCGCTCATGGAGGTGCTGAACAAACGCTGAGGACCGTACCATTCACAACGTTGTTGCCTCCAAACCGTCTCTTTGTAGGGCTGTGTTCCCAATAAATAAATAAAAAATCTAATTCGCAAGCCCGCGCTGGGGACAACAATGTTTGTACTACAATGTCATGTACATGTACAACAATATTATTGACTTATTTGATAGGAGCCAAAAAGGGAAAAAAAGGACACTCAACACTTTCTCTAACGCGGACGTGCGAACCTTTCCTTACTTCGCCCAACTTTCTCACTGTTGTATCGCTTCAGCAACTTCATCCGACAATGCATGCAATTGCTTGAATTATTTAGCGTATCGGCTCTACGCGCACTTGCTGGCACTTTCGACGCTCGTCTTTCGGCTGATTATGGCTGTGTGCCCTAATAAGACCGTGTGTACTGCCGTATTACTATTAGATCCGACTGGCAGGCTACAGTCATGTAGATCTATCACAGTACCAGCGCTCGCAGCTGCAGGAGATGACAGTTTTCACGACCGCGGGTGTCAAACACACCTGCACAGACGTTCTGCATTCATGTCATACCACGTTATAAAGGCAGTGGTGAAAACGACCCCTAAATCCTAGGCTTATTACTATATTAGCCCTGCTGACAAATATCAGTCCTGCAGCTCATGGATTCACCACGAGAGGTGAGATCACGAACACTCCGACTGTACAATATCTACCGCACACAATTGCATAAGTTGCTATGCAAATCTACCTCTCGTGTTGGTCTCGGGTGAAGTTCCCAAGGGCAGGACTGAGGAGTGGTTCGCAGGAAAATGGTGAAGATGTACGTAAGTCGTTACAGCTAGCCTTGGAATCGGGATTTCTGGAGAGAAAAGCTCCTTCGCCTTCTTGCCTTGATCTAGCCTATTCTTGCAAACTGTAGGACAGCTGTGCACAATCATGCACGTGACATGTGCCGACGTCTGGACCAGTAGATTCTAGTATACACGTCACGACTGCTACATCATTGAAAATGTCGGATTTACTGAAGTCACACATACCTACCTAGTACCTGCCCACACGGTCGGTAGTTTTACTCGACTCTCGAGTTGTGCATGCCAGCAGCTGTGCGGTCTGCATTCATTCCCAAACATCGCTAAAATAAAAAATTTCATGCATAGCTTGATGTGGTGGAAAATAGCAACAGCGGGGTTTGTTTGAGAGCTCCCGACCGGGTAGAGAGCATCGAGTCCTCTACTCGCCTCAACAGGACTCGTGAAGGTGTGGGTGGATCAGGGAAGATATGAAGTGGCTGTTGTCCCCTCCGACCGCTGTGTTGATAAGTTGACGGTCGCAGTACGAATCACCCGATGGACGAATCGAATGGAGCTCGAGCAGTGCGCTGCGCTGTGTGCGCTGTCGTATTCGCCTGTATGATTGCAGCCGTGTCGTCGACTCCGCTACCGTCAGGGAGCAGCGCTGCTTCATCGGTTTCTCCCCCGAGCCAGAGTTCTAGCGGTGGAAAAACCAAGGCGGCTCCAGCACCCACAATGGCTAGCAATCCTGGACCAGATCCTAACGGTGGCGGAGATGACGATGGTGATGATGAAGATGGTGACCATGAAGACAGGCCACCGCCTACCTTTCCTGCATACACCGGATTTCCCCGCAGGAACTGGACAGGTATAATGTGTGTGTGTGCGTGTTTGTGTGCGTGTGTGTGTGTGCGTGTTTGGGTGTGTGTGTGTGTCTGTGTGTGTGTTTGTATTTTGGTATGAGCACGTGCGTGCATATATTATGTGTGTGTATAATTATGTGTGTGGGGGGGGGGGAGGGGGCATATTTGCATCGTTAGAGCCACGCGAGTTGTGTGGTATGTTGCTATGCGTCCTTGAATAGTGGTTTGACCGTATTGTCTAATGGTCTTGCCAGTATCGTCATCGGCATGCATGAACATCCGCCAACATCTTTCACAGCTGAGACTTTCAGCTTGTGGTTGTCTTGCAAGGTTGCGCTCACCTTACCCCATCCTTTGTTTTCATATAACTTAGAACCTTCCAAGTTGGAAGACTGTTGGAGTGCGCACCCAAAACGTGCTAGAGCTTATAGCCAGTTAGGTGTAGAACGTCAGTACTGTCGGTCAGTTTTATGCAATGTTATCGCATGAGCTGATTGTCAAGTAAATGGTGGTGTTAATGGATATTATACCTCAACTTGTAGTTCCTTGGTCCTCTTCTTCACTATAAATCAATCATCGGCTCTCCATCCGAATCAATACTATGTCTCTAGACAACATTGGACACTCATGTGTTGGTACCAATAGTAGATTGCTTCATTCTTTCCTGACATGTGCATGTTCACTGCTCTGTCTGTATTCCCATGCAGTATGCTCATCTGCCGGAATACTAACGTTGAAAGACTTGCAGCTGTTTCAGTACTTTGCCTGCGAGATCATCAACGGCAGCCTGATTCTGGAGATCTCCGACTCTAACATCACGTCAGTGTACGATATACAATTGCCGGCGCTGTTGCACGTTACGGCGCAGCTGTCGGTTTCTCTGCCGCCCGGGTGGTCAGTCCGCGACCTACTTCCTAATCTCGTCGCTGTACACGGCTTGCCGAACTCCGTGCAGTTTCTTGCCGCATTCGAGCTGTTCCTGCGTATCCCGTACGAGGATTCGGCCAACATCACGGCGTTCGTGAGTCGCGGGGCGTTCAGCAACGACACGGACGGCATAGCGTTCCTGCGCGGTCGCGTGGCTTACTACACGCAGGGCAGGACAGTGTATGCACGTCCACCGTCCGCTGTCACTCCAGTGCCGTGCAGCCCCGAGGCTGGCAGCCTACCGGGTGTTAGCGGTGGAGTGTTCGTGGATGGGCAGCCGGTCAGCCTAGGCAACGCCACCCATATGTGCTGCAAACCCACGTACGACAAGAAGTACCTATGTCCTTACCGTAAGTTCTAGAATCGCACACTAACAATGCGCTTTCTTGAGTTCCTTGTTTGTCTTAGTCACTCAGTGAGGTCTCGCGTTTGCACTGTGCAAGCTTGAGCTCATTGACAGTGCTAGAAGAACTTGTAGCTCCACCTGTTTTCAAGTCTACTAGTCATTGTAAAAAAACGTGTTCGGCTTTTGAAGCTCTGGCCTGTGATATGAATTCATGGGCACCACACAATCCTCCTCCACTTCCTAGACACAAACATTATCCTGACCGCCTAAAAACTTGCCACTTCTTCGAAGTATGTTCACGAGGGTCAAATTTCGAAAGTCGCTACCAAACATCCAGTGCAGTGGATTGTATGCATGCGAAAAATACCTGGTGCCTATTCGGGTGTTAGTCTGTGCAATGCATCCTGCGTGTGTTCAAGCTAGAGCAAGCTGAGTACGGTGAGTCGAGTGCTCCATGCCATTGATGGAGCGTATATTACCGGTTTGTGCTATGTACTCGTGGCCAGGCACGAGGAAAACATGGATACAGTGAATGGGATTTTGGGTGGGTCTGATCTACTCACCTCTCACCGCTTAGGAGCTGCATCTGCACCTTGATCCAAGAGGGTGGTGGCATTCCTGCGGATGCAGAAAACTTGGCATTCAGCCGAGTCTCACGCTAGCCGTGATTTTTTTGTTCTACGTGTGTGAGAGTGTTCAACACACCTTCGTTCTACGTTCCACAGAAGTAGCCTTGTTTCACAGTGTGTTTAGCCTTGAAGCCCATCTGATATGTCAAAAAATATCTTCTCGTGTCAGATTTCTTTAGCCCCAATTGTGCAGGCATAGAACACAGCTCATCAGCCCGGTCTGTCTGTATGTCACCTTTCCCATTCACTCTCTCTCTCTCTCTCTCTCTCTCTCTCTATCTATCTCTATCTCTCTCTCTGTGTCTCTGTGTCTCTGTGTGTTCATATGCTGCTGTGCATGTGTGTTCCATGGATGTACACTGTCACAACACACACATGTTCAGTTGTCAACCTGGCCTGCCTCACCAATGCCCGCGAAGCATCACTGGGGAACCGAACGGAGGCCGACATAGTCACGCAGCAAAAGAAGGAGAACACGAAGAACATCACGATTTCAAACTCGGATCAGGCTATCGTCTGTAAATACTATGCGGGACCCGGTCTGGACCAATGTGTCAATACGTGTCCTACAGACACGGCACTGGTAAGTGAAGAGCTGAGATGTAAAACCCGATAAGCGTCAAATTTGAGGAAATCACATGTCTAGGGGCACCTCCAGGCAAAGTTTCACATGCAAAATCTGGCTAGAACCATTTCAAAAATGTGGAGCCCAAATATGGATTTAGATACAAACCGCACATATTACAAGTGAATTTTTTTGGCCATTATCCGAAAAGTACTGAAATGGATTCAGTGGGGTTTGCACTTCAACTCTTCAAGTAGATATTACAACTATCATACCTCATCTATCACGGCGGTCCGGGACCGGGCAATGTCCCTAATTACGAATCACATACATTTCAATGGGGAAAAGCCATGGATATGGCATATGGATGGTGTCACTATTTCTTCCAAAAGTAACAGAAGAGTACTCATACTTCCACTGAAACATGCCCAAACGCTGCCCGGTAGAGCGAAGTGCCCATAGCTTCGGGTTCCGGATAACCTAGGTGTGACTACACGTAGACTAGAGTACAGAGTGTAATGTTTGGAGCGAGGAGCCAAACTACTAGGAAACTACGGTGTGGATGTGTTTGAATTCAGACAATTTTAAATTGCTATTTTGAATCCCCACTTGTACTACAATTCCTTAAAATGACACGACGCACGTCGGGTCACATTACGTACTGTGTGTTGTCCATCTTTCCATGAAGTATTGTGTTCATTACTTACTAATTCCTGTAGTAACGTTTCACCTTTAGTAGGGGTCAGAGCTAGGAATATTTTAAAAATAGAACTGTGTTGCAATTTGCTTGTCGAGGCCCAGACCGCAGTGAATGTTGTGTTCATGGCGCATTTTATAAAGTGAAAGACTGAGTTTCAGCTTGAATTGGCAGTGCTGCATTGCACTCCAGTCCACTGTGGTCGACTGTCCATCCATTCCTCTGCTGCCCTGCCTTCATTTATTTTGTTGAAGAATTTTAATGTTGAGTTCCCGGATGATTTTTAATCAGCCAACACACAGTAAATTAGCTATCCCACCGCCCTCAACAATTGTACGCTCGAAACATCTGTATGAAAGAAGTGAGTACCAACAGATATGTCGCTTTGCTGATGGTGTGCTGTGGCAGCGCGTTGAGGTCGGCTGGATAGCGCAGTTATGGTGCGGTGGTTGAAACTCTGCACAGGGCCGAATGCTGCTGCTGCTGCTGCTGCTGCTGCTGCTGCTGCTGCTGCTGCTGCTGCTGCTGATGATCCCCATAGTAGTTTTTGGACAATAAATTTGTTTGCGTGTTTCTGATTGTTGTTCTAATCTCTACCGACTTACAGTTTGCAGATGCAGTGTGTCTGCGCCGTTGCCCCACCATTCGGGTACCTGATGCTCGATTGCTGAAGATTACCTTAGAGCCCTACTACTCTGTGTACAACGCTACTAGCAAACAGTACGTGTGTGAACGCACCTGCCCGCCGTTCCAGCAAGCCGACCCGGCAACCTCGTCGTGTCAGAAGTGCGTCATCGACGAAGACCAGTATGGTGTTCCGTGCAGGCGAGGTCAGTTCATCCTCTTGCCGCAGTTCCGTGTGTGTGTGCATGTGTATGTGTGTGCGTGCATGCATGCATGTGTATTTGTGCGTGTATTTGGGGGGGGGGGGTGCGTGCATTCATGTAAGCATCTAACTTCTACCAGCTTCTTTACTGGTATGTTTGCATCGTTCCCTTTCCCCTCCATTACAAGTAACTACGTTCCAGTTCTTAGGATAATTGCCCTCTGTGTGTGTGTGTTTTCATGTGTGTGTTTTTTTTGTGTGTGTGTGTGTGTGTGTGTGTGTGTGTGTGTGTGTGTGTGTCTGCGTCTGTGTGTGTATGGCTATGTGGCTGCAGAGTGCAATGGTGTGGTGGTGAAGTCGCTGACACAGCTGTGTAGCTTTGTCGGCTGTACGGACGTACGCGGCGACCTCTTCCTGTCCATCAACAACCCAGGTAGGTCATCGCTTCACAGTAGCACAGTGTGTATAGCTCTTGACTATTGCACAAACTACTGGTGTCCGTATAACCAGCATGTGTATACAGTTAGATCTCGTTTCACCGCACACAACCGTTTTCCACAACAATATCCGGATAGCCGAGGGAACCGGATAATCGAACACACGTACTGTATGCTTGCACTACATATGCTGTAAATCGGTAACCAACGATTTTCTTCCGGATGAGGAGGGGTCCGGATAAAAGTGGAGCGGATAAGCGAGGTCTGACTGTACCTGTGTGCTCATATCCATTTTATACCTGTATCTAGGTTAACCGGGCAAGTAGCAGCTTTCTATGAAAGCCGAAGAGACGAACTGACGTATTGTTGAGCACATACACTGTGTTGAATGTACCAGTTCAATAGCTTGTGTACATGTGGTGCTTCTATGGTGAAGGGCTTTCAAACAGGGCAGAGTCATTGGTAGGGGTGTGGAGCTTCAGCGATTGCATCATCAGTGGAGATGCTTTGGCGATGTCGTGGACTCGCACCAGCAACTGACGCTGCATACATAGCGCCCTAAAAAGAGAATCCGCTGACGCACGCTGTATAACTTAGCACCCATGAACGGTTCCTCGGCACTCAGCAGAGTCATTCGCATAACATCTGTACCCTGCCGAGACCACAGGTCGGCGTTGTTGGCTTGTCTCACCAGCACAGCTTACTTCCTGGAGCCCAGCCTACTCTTCACATTGTCGTGGTGATCTGCTACTTCTCTACCCTATTCGTACCAGTAGGTTGCGTCTTTAGTAAAAAAATCTGCTTTGGAAAATTTATTTTTCTTTGCGATCACGTTTGGCCTCAATTTCTCTGTGCTGCGCTGATGAGTCCACACAGGACGAAACAGTTCTGTCCGCAGATTGAGCAAAGAAACCCTGTTGTCGTTTTTTTCCATTCTCCCACTGTACAGGTCTCATTCCTCAATGCCTGCACCAGGAGGCAGGCATCACAACTCTGGACTCAGCCATGGACAAGGCTCTGGGAAGCGTCAAGCGCATCTTCGGCCTGCTGCTGATATTCGGCAACTTGTGCATGACAAATCTGAACTTCTTCCGCAACCTGGAGGCTGTGCTGGTCCGTAAGAGTATTGCCGAAAACTAGTAAGTATTTCACGTCTCTGGTGCATACCTGCCAGCCTTTGCACACCTAATATATGACATACCTAGGTGTGAATATGACAATATATACAAATCTAGCTGAGGCATGCAATAAATGCACTTTTGGGTGCCTAGTACCACCCTGTGATGTCGGGACGGTCCCGGCCAAATCGGGACACCTGGCAGTTATGACATTGTGTTTGTGAGTCTACTTTCGAGGCAAAGGTTTTGAACTTGTGTTTTTGATCTTTTGTGTCTTCTCTTCCTCCAAGTCGTATTCTGATCAAGGACAATCCGGTTCTGACTGACGTCTCTGGTCTTACCCAACTGGGACAGATTGGACCACACGAATTGGACATACAACTTGCCCATGCAGTGAGTTTTCTCAACAGCACATCGCCTTCCCCTTCTCCCTTGCCCCCCCACTCCCCATTCCCCATTGCCAAGCGGTGAGTGTTCTCAACTTCGCATTACCCTTCCCTTCCCCCTCTGCCCCCCCCCCCATTCCCAATTCCCATGCGGTGAGTGGTTTGAACATTACATTGCCCTTCCTTTCCCCTCTATACCCCCCCCCCCTCCATTCCCACTCTTTTCCTCCCCACTCCCTAACCTTTATAAATCCTAACATGTATCTGAGATGGCAAGATATGGGAGCACGAACTTCCGGGACTCAAGTACGCAACCGGTGACTTAGAAAATATTGGAAAAAACGCTCCACCACCACACCTGGCACAGCGGACATATTCTGGTAGTTGTGCAGATATCCATCCACCAACCCAATTCTCCAAGTTCCTGTAAAAGCCTTATGTACAACACAGTGCTTGAGCATTGAGAAGGAGAGGGAATCGTTACCTTTGGTACACGTAAACTGGTCAATTTTAGGAAATCGTTATATTTGCAGCTCGTTGAGATACCGGCTTTTACAGTGTGTTGTGTTCCGTGCTCTCAACTGTTCTGCTACAGGTCACGGCTAATTTCCGCATCGATGGCAACGCATTCCTGTGCAATGCACAGATCGATCGACTGTACGAGCAGCTGCTCGGAGAGTATTACATCAACATGGGAACGAGACCCCACTTTCACCATCCGTACGCCAATGCTGACCAACTGAATTGTAAGTCATGGAAGTACAGTGCATATCGGTTATAGTGTGGTCGTGTAAAAGAATATACTGCCTACAAGAATGAACTCTCCCATTTTCATAATCATAACATGGGTTTCATGTGTATATTAATTATTACAAGCAATGTTATCGTGTAATAGAATATCACGGTCCTAAGAATGGACTTTGTGTAGCAAAACATGCCAGATTGATACAAAGTGTATCGCCTGTAGTAATAACATCTGCCCGATACAGTTCTGAACCGACTCGAATTGCATCATAATGCTGCAAGTGCATCTGTTGTGGTCATGTAACTCATGTTGCTCAGCCACATGGTGAACCTATGCAGGCTATGGCCCAGTATGGGACTACTTTGGAAGTATGAGCAACTACATACACAGTAGCACTACGTTGCATGTATGATGATCTTCCTGGCTATGTGCACATGCATATGATATGTCACACTATATTTATCGCGTGTAAGAAATATCGGAAATAAGAATAGAAAGTCGTTTTTCAAACACCCACGCTATAACCGATACCTACTGTAGAACGATTGCGGGCACGGTGGCACTATCTTCTGATAAGGCCATGGCTACCTCTGCGCAATCTGACATGAAATTTGTGCGGTGAAGTCTGAAGAGAATGTTGAACAGTCTCTGCTGGGATGACAGCTACACCATAGCTCAGTGGTGAGAGCGTCGCTGGCCTCAAGCGAAGGTCCCTGGCTCGAATCCTGGTGGTGATAGTCAATTGTTTTCTTCAGACTTTTTTGCCCTTGTCCATTCCCTCCACCTTATGAACATTTGCACAGATAGTCCTTTTCATTTCAAGTAACAAGTTTTTCTTCCTCAGAATGACTTGACTTGAAAGGCTCTGCAGAGGTGAGAGCAATTTTCGGCAAATCCCGATTTAAGTTGTGTATGTACATGTGCATCTGTGCACGTGTGTATAATTTGTGCATGTGTGTGCTTGCATGTGTATGTGTATGTGTGTGTGCGTGCGTGCGAGCATGCGTACGTGCATGCATGCGTGTGTGTGTGTGTGTGCATGTGGGTGTGCAATGTGCATGTGTGTGTGTGTGTAAATGTGTATGTTTACGCACACAACTGCCAATTTGTGCACATGCACATACAGGTCCGGTGACACGATTTCAGATCAGGGCCGTCGGTGTGATTGAAGATTCCATCACGATATCATGGGACCCACCCGTGCCGCGCGGGACAGACAAACTCCTCAAACTCTACCTCTTCTACGTTGAGACAAGGAACAGGTGAGTTGTAAAATGATGACTTCTCGGGAACCGTACGTAGCAGGCCGGGGACTAGTACAGATGAGTTGTAAAATGACGAATTCGTGGGCACAAGGCATAGCAGTGCAGAGACTGGGAAAAATGATGACTATGGGAACCGTGAAATGCAGCGTCATGAGGAGAGCAGAGCTGTGTTCACTGTGTAGCAGGCCGCAGTCTCTCGGAGGCAGCACAAACCGATTGTCGAAGAGCCTGTATATTCAGTGGATCCTGCTGGATGTCAGCACAGGAGTGACGAGATTAACCCTTTGCATGCTGGACCCCTTTTCACCAATCCAATTGTTTTCCAGTGCACTGACTGGATTTTCATCTTGGGCTCGTTGGAAAGATCAGGACCAAGCAAATCCATCCTGGCAGCTCTCAGGTCCATAAACACATCAGGGCCACTTCCACCTCCTCACTAAACTACTCCACCGTGCCTCGTAACGGCACAACCACTCAATTTCACATTCTTGTTCGGTTTCTTGCCTAAATTCAACTGATTTTCGCGATTCAAACTGCGCTGCAAAGCTGAGATCCAATCGCTTCATTTGATGTCCATCACGCATGCGTTGTGCCAAAGGGAAATCCCCTGGCACGCTCCATAAAACTGCGAAGTCATGAACAAAAAAATTGCGTTCGCTGTGGGCCGTGATTTCCGTGTTCATCGTGTCGCCGATCGGTGAGTCCTTATCCCATCGCAAAACACTTTATATCCCGGAAAGATGAGGTCAAGACCTTGCCAAATGTGTATTGATTGTCGCGGTGCGTTGATGTTTGACGGAGTTACGACAGTTTGTACACTGATCTATGCACTGCGATGTATCGCGCGAGTTAACCCGTACGTAGTGGATCAGCACACTTCAAAAGCGCGAGATAACTCGTACTCAGTACGCAAAGGGTTAATGATTTGAGCGTCTCTCTATTCATCTGATCCTAGAGGGAGAAAAACAAATCTATACTTTGTATTGCCCAACTTAGATTGCATATGCACTTATATTTTAGCGAACATATTTATATTGGTAATGCTATAGGAGGATTTAACATGATCTCTCGGCATTGCTAAATGCACTTGCCTGGTTTTTGTTGTGTTGATTATTCTTCCCTTATTCTGTTTCCTCACAGTATCGACCCTCACCTGCGTGACGTCATCAAGCTAAGCGGAAACACAACAGACTTCTCTTGTGCAGCACGACTTGAGCCGTAAGCTGCACGCGCCCGTGTGTGTGTTTGTGTGTGTATGCCCTATATTTCCAGCTTAGTAGGGTATTTTGGCTGGAGATGGCTTGCTGTCCATGAGGAAGTTAGAGCAGGAAACACAGCTGTCTGACATTGAGCACGTTGACACCGTTGATCAGCTATGAAGGATCAGCTCACACCACTCACTGTTATCCACATGCACACTGCACAGGTCTACCAAACTATTGTCATCCAGCTAGACATCTAAGCTAGACAATCATCTTCAAATGGAATGCCTGAGTTGAATACGATCAACAGCAGTCGAAGCAACTGCACACAGTTTTATACACAGGTGACACTAATGGTCTGCAATCAATTACTAGCTTCAAGCAATCAGGCTTCGTCGGTAAGATGTGGAGTTATTCTAGGCAAAAAAGAGATGAGGCAGTAGATCGTGAGACACTGCCTCAAAGCGAAGCCGGTACGATAATCCGAAAGTACTCACGCGTCACGCTTGTTCCTTTGTGTAATGCTTTGTTTCCACAAAGGTAGAAGGGAACAGAGACAACGTGTTCTCTTCTGCCTTTGTCGTAAAGCTCCACCCGAGTGGTGTTAAGCACTCTAGGTAGACTGGGAACTCTCGCTATTGTAATGCTTTGTTTCAATACTTGCTTGTCTTCCTTTTTGCCATAGCTGGTCTGTGATCTCATTACCAGCGAACATTACTAGTTACACAGTCCGGAATCTACACTTCTGCTCCGAGTACGCCTTTGCCATCGATGCGTTCTTCAACCGCACCACCGGATCCCCGCCAACGTCGAACCTGGTCATCGGCAACACCTCCAACATCGTCCTGGGACGGCCAAAGAATCCGAGTTGTAAGTGAACGACAAGCAATACTGGCGTTGAAGTCGGCGGCCTACTGACAAACTGTCTTTGGAAAAGACCATCTCGGACAGCGGGCTATTTTCTCATAATAGTAATATCCAGACATGATACGGTGAAAGGAGTACAAGCACCGGCTTTCTATCTTTCTATCTTTCTATCTTTCTATCTTTCTATCCACTCTGTTTGTGTAAATTGCTCAACATGTTTTGTGTAGTGAGCACTCTAATTGGAGCTGCCTCGACATGCCCTGTTTGTCACCTCACTCTGAATATGTACAAGTGGAATGATACCATGCAGCTCAGGGCCGTCAGAAGGTACTTTAGTCTGGTACTGTCAGCCACCTGAAGTACAACTTACTCAGCCACCTGAAGTACAACTTTCTTGTGGCGTTGGGGTATCTCCTGTGAAAAATTTCGAAATTCAGAGCCCAAATCAGTGCCTTTATATTATTTCACAGTGTACCCGGGGCAAAGAGTGGTACGGTCAAAGCTATACTGACCGTAGCTTGTCCGACGCTCCTGATGTTGTTTACCACGTTGCATACACTACTGTTGGGCGCCGAAGAACTGGGGGTCAGGGTTCTAGCCTAGCCCGTTCTTATTTTAGCGAACACAGCAGTTTCGTTCTTATTCGATAGTACAGTCTTACATGTACATTTATGCAGTTATACATCATACTTCAAGTACATTGTAGTGTACATTAAGGTTTCTGTTCTTATCTGCAAAAAATCGAGCCTACACCGTTCATAAAAATTGGTGAAATCCTAGCCTTGCCGTTCTTCGGCACGCGTCAGTACTGTACCTTGATGCATAGTATGCCTTGTTTCCGTGTCTTGTTGCCCGTACACAGCTCCACCCGGGCCGGGATTGTTGCGTATAACGTCGGCGGATGCGGAGTCAATCTCCTTGACGTGGAAAGAGCCCAACCTGCAGTGCCAGGAGTTCGGCGTACCGTTCACGTACCGCGTCTACTGGGCCATAATCACCATCTACCCGCCCGTGACAAGCTTGACGCTGGAAGCGTGCGGAGCGCTGTGTGCGTGCGCCGATCATAGCTTCCTGGATCCGTCCACTACGGCCGGTCAGCTGATGGAGCAGGTGCAGCGTCAGTACCGCGGGCGATTTGTCGTGACGGCGCGCGACTCTCCCAAAGCCTCGCTGAGCCCACCGCCTGCCGTTCCTAACCTGATCACGCCGGCAGGGTGCAATAGCACAGAGTCGTCAACGTGCTGTCCAGAAGGTCTGTTCATACATGTCGAGGACTTGAACAGGGTCAACCAGGGCGAGGGCCTGTTCAATTTGCAGCACAGTAAACTAACCCAACAGCGCAACTTCACCATCAAGCGTAATATCACCAGCCGACTATCGACGTACATATTCGCGGTAAGGATCGGGCACGGATGGGAAGACAAGCCTTATGTATTGTGTGGTGCTAGTGTAGTACAGTAAGATCGGGCGCCGAAGAACGCAGGGGCTCGAGCGCAGCCTAGGAAAGTTCTTAAATTTTTGATTCTAGCCAGACCGTTCTTATTCACACGCGCGCGCGGCGAGTCGAGTGACATCATGACGTTTGTCATGTACATGTACATGTAGTGCAATGTATTACATCATGTACTTCTAAACTAGTGGGTGTCGTAAATGGGAATGACTGTACATGTAGCAGTTACTGTTTACACGTGTACATGACATGTACTCACCTCCCATACGTGTACAATGTAGATCTACGTACAATGCAGATCTAGTGTTCTTAAATCTGATAATTCTAGCCTGGACTGTTCTTAAATTTTGCCGGTTTTCCAGCCTGGGTGTTCTTCGGCGAGGTGTTCTTCGGCGCCCGATCTTACTGTATGGGTCCTTCATAACACGAAATTTGTATACACATAAATAGTACACCGTAGCCGGAATGCCTGGTAGCTTTGCGCATACTCGCACTTCTTCTTCTCCTCTTATGAGACAATGAACGAATGATAACTACTTACATAACTACAAGCATGTGCTTTGAGTGCTGAGAGTACACGGGTTACAATGGTGGCAGCGGTGGGATTCGAGCCCACGCCTCCGGAGAGACTGGAGTGTAAAAATAGTGTTTACTTTGGCTCTACTTGTTTTGTAACTCTCAAAACCTCAGCTGAGTGACCGGTGTGTTGTGCCTGTACAATGTACCGAATGTACCTTGAGATGACCATGTTCTTGTCAGGGTGGTGGGAGGAGGGGGTAGGAGGGGGTGGGGGGGGGGGGTAGGAGGGGGGAGGGAGAGGGAGGGGGAGACTGGTTCATAGTGAGCCTCCTGGAACCGGGCAATTTCTCCACATATGGCCCAAAACAGCGCTGCACAGCTGTCGGCACAAATTCGATTGCATCCTCAAGCTATATTCTTGCCTGGCGGAGTGAGAAAGGGAGAGAGAGAGAAAGAGAGAGAGAGAGAGAGAGAGAGAGAGAGAGAGAGAGAGAGAGAGAGAGAGAGAGAGAGAGAGAGAGAGAGAGAGAGAGAGAGCTGTGCTTTGCCCTTGTCTATTCTGTTCCCTGTGTAAGGTTCAAGTTTACCATGGCAAACCGACTGACACCTACACCCTAAGTACCAACCAGTGGGCCTTGGCCGCCAATGTAACTGAGAATAGTAAGTTCTGGTAGTACACCTGTGTGTATTCTGTCCTGTGTGTGTTCTGTCCTGTGTGTATTCTGTCCTGTGTGTGTTCTGTCCTGTGTGTGTTCTGTCCTGTGTGTGTTCTGTCCTGTGTGTTTTCTGTCCTGTGTGTTTTCTGTCCTGTGGGCACTCGTGAATGCGGTGGAAAGAAATCTTGACAGTCCCTTGAGAGATCCTGCAGTTGCTTCCCTTGTAATGTCTGCAAACGTTCTCATGTTTGGTCCTCTCATGCTCCAGCAAATGTGTTTTTGCTGGCTGATCTTAATGTTCATAATTAGTATTTTGTATTTCCGTCTGCCCATTCTCTAGCAATCGCCGATACAATCCCAGATTTCAAGGTAAACCGTACGGTGAGTTCTGCTGTAGCTGGTCTAGTGTAGGATCCGTAACTGCTCACGTAGTTAGTGAGTGTATTTGATTATGCCAGTGAATCGATGTTGAATCCATTCATGAATTGCCCCGCCCCTGGCTATTCACATCACCCCACGTGATAGGGCGAATGGATTCTGAACCGATTCCGGGGGCGCATGGCATGAAATTGAACGACGAGATTCCGTTCATGAATCAATTCATGGCAGTAATCGAATGCACCCAGTGGTGATGTCGAAACGCTGTTCATCTTTGTTCCTTCCAGCCACTCAGACATCTCCCTCACTGGTGGTAGCTAGTACATATGCCGCACTGTCAGGCGTCTGATAATCTTTCCAGCACGCAGCAACGTTTTCAGAAACACACATTGTAGGGAACTTCTTTCTTATTACTATTACATAAAAACTCTAAATAAGCAAGAAATTACATCTACCGTCCATCAACTGTGACAGAGCAATGGTTCAGATGATGCTGTTTTTCATGATATAATTATTTAGTTGGAATGTTGTCGTAAAGCAAGTGCCTGCCTATTGGGTAGTCGCTTGTTGCAATTCACGAGAACGAAGTAGAAATGAGTAACTCTGCCTGCTGAACCAGTATCATTCCCAGGATGATTCCACCGCTTCCTGCCCGCACCCCCCCCCCCCCCTGCCCCGCTCAGGAACCACCCAAGCAGGAATACATAGTGACTTGAAGAACTGACGTCACGAAACATGCACCGTTACACATTGTGACAGGTGTGTCACTGGGTCTTTTCAATCCCGTCTTGCAAAAGAATTGTATACGGCCAACGAAGATTGTGTGGATATTGCTCAGCCCCCCCCCCCCCCCCCACAGTTCTTTGGAACTAGAAAGTACTGTAGGCAAATTCTTTTCCACTGGGAATCTTGTTTGGACAATGTCTTTGGTGTCTGCACTCTGTGTGTGTAGGTATTCGGAGAGAGCAGTGATGTAGAGCTGAGCTGGACAGATCCACCGCCCAGTGACAGCCCAGTGATACGCTATCAAGTGCTGATGACGGCACGTGTGAAGTCGTTTGGCAAGAACACAAGTCAGGTTGAAGAATACCTGGGAACGGAGATTGTGCAGGTAACTAGATTAGCAGGATTGAAAATCTACATTCCAATTTCACCATGCATGTGAACAGTGCTGTGCATAGAGAACTTATATCAGCCACTAGTAATATGAGTTATTAAGAGCACAGAAGTGCAGCGATGGTTTTCAATCAACTGTTAGTCGACAAATTCTCGGCCCATTCAAATTTCGGCCTCCCAGGGCTGAAAACCATTTTCGGCCTGTACTGCTGCCTCCTGCATACTGGATTGGCATGATTGAAAATCTCCTTTCCTTGACAGATTTGGGTTTTACTTCTTTTGTTTTTGCTAGAGAAGTAAAACGCCTCACATGAACATACGTTACTAACATTATAATGGAAAATAAAATACTTGTGAGGCTCTTTGCCAGATATGGTTGCCATTAGCTATCGACCTTTGCTTGCTTGTGATTGTCCTAATGAAACGACGTCGTCTGTTCTAGGGCATAAGTTGACCTGTAGTTCTGAACCGTCGTGACTCCCCGAGACAATACAGTGTGGCACAATGTCACCATGCATGTGACAGTGCTTTGCATGGAGAGCTTAGATCAGCCGCTAGGAATATGAGTTGTTAACCCTTTAAGAGCCACAGGAAAATTTCAAAATTCTGCATTTTTTCGTGTTCCTTGGATCATAGCTTCAGTTCTACTCACTCAATCCTCACAATCTAGGGCTTCCTGGAAAGGTCTCCGCGAGAGGAAGAGAATGAGGTCGATCATGATCGCCAGCACACCGTCTATCCAGCGCTAGATCGCAGCGACAGTACGAAAAATGCCCCAAATGCGTCCAATTGCGTCCCGCTCCAGATATTTCATTTTGCTCAATCGTGGAGTTCCAAATTTTTCGCTGTGTACTCTTGACAATATCAACAGTGAAACCCGTGCAAATTCGAGTAAACCAGAGTGACGAAAAGTCTCAAAATTCTCAATACTAAAGTCGCACTGCGCGCTTTTGAAATTGCCGCGATCGCGGCTCAACTTACGAGTGATTTATCTCAGGAACCGTAGCTCGCAGCGCTTCGCGGATTGTTTCTCCCGACAGGTGAGAGTTTTCTCTTCGCCCTGGATATTTCGATCACTGGATTTGAGCGAGATTGGACTGAGTTACGATCTTTTGAAGTTTTGCATTTGAATGCGTCGTTTACGACGCATTCAAGTATGGGGCGGCTCTTAAAGGGTTAAGAGCACGGAAGTGCAGCGATGGTTTTCAATCTACCCGATGGCGCACAGACTGGATTGAACAGTGCTGAGACAAAAGATTTACTCTTTTTTTTACAAAGACCACTTTTGAAATGCCAAACACGAGCTGCAACTAGAACGGAAGCACACACAACATGAATCATGGCAGTGGTGGTGAGGCTTAGGGAGCTCCGCCGACCTAGGGTCTCCACTTCATGGCCACCTAGACGCACCATGTTTTCTGTAAACAACAGACATGCCAACCTGTTTGTTTTTTTGTTCGCTTAACATTATTTTACTTCACCCTAGGCACAGGCAAAATCTGCCTTCTCACTGGGTGTATTGCCACAAAAATGATGAAGATACTGATATGTTTCGTGTTGATCTTCTTGTTGTTGACATTGTTCTGGTTGCAGTGTCTGATGGAGTACTGCGCTGGATTTACTGGCAATGGCTGTGTCAACATCACCATGGAAACAGAGGGTGGGACTGTTCCCGTGGCCGTGGCCGTCACTCTGCACCCGGCGCTCATCGCGGCGGAGGGGTCGAGGTCGACGGTGACACTGCGTCGAGTGTCTTGTCTGAATCCGCACTACACGGATTCGGTGCGCGACGTTATTGTACATGTGAGTCGATTGACACAGCAGTACACTGTGCATTGTATTCAAAGCTGTCCAGTGAATTCACCATCATGAGTACTGTATTTCCCTGAATGTATGTCAAAACTTTCACAGTACAGTATGTCAGGGCCAACAAAGGCCGTGCGGTGCGACTTACCATCGAGCATGATCACTACCGGAGTGAATATATCGAAACGATGTGACAGGGACCTGGGAGTGGGGTGTGACTTACAATTGGTGTTATCAAGAGTACATAACCCCCAGAGTGTGCAATGCCTGATCCAACTCTACATAGGGTCTTGGTCGAGCGTAATCGGATCTTCTGATGTCATGCGTGCACTCCACACCAGCGCAAGGCCGGTCTCGAGGCAGGGCATCGTTGTTTTTGATCCGAGAGTCCTCGCGCCTCCCCGGGTTCCCCTCAGATGTGTACGGTATTATGACATCAGAAGATCCGACTACGCTCGACCAAGGCGCTATGCAGAGCTGGATCAGGCGTTGCACACTCTGGCGGGGGGGGGGGGGGGGTATGTACTCTTGGTGATATACAGTGTATACTCAGCCTTTGCGAATAACAGCTCTCGACCGGGCCTGAAAATGGGTTGATGCTAGCACTGCTATTCATTGGGTTCACTAGGGCATATACAGTAGAGTGGTGAATACACATGTGTTTGGAGCAGGGGCTTTGGAAGGTAATTTAGTGTGATACGGTCAGCCATCTGAAGCACAATTTAAGCGTGAGGGAGGGGTGCCTGAGCCAAACCTTGTGGAAATTCAGAGCCCGAATCAGTGCATTTTATTGATTCAAGGGGTAATGGCGCAAAGAGTGGTACGGTCAGTACCGCGGTGAGCGTACCGTGTGCGGCGCCCCTGTGGAGGCCATGTTGAGTGATAACTTACACCCTGCCCTTCTCTCTCTCTCTCACTCTCTCTCTCTTTCTCTCTCTCTCTCTCTCTCTCTCTCTCTTTCTTTCTCTCTCCACTGTACTATTTCAGATTCGCAGTATCACAGTGAGTGGCTGTGGACCTTGGTCAGATCTCGGATCCATCATTGTTCAGGGTCTGGAGGCGGAGGGCACACCAGCCACGAATGCCGACGGGGCAAGCCCTCTCGGTGCTGGAGAGTACACTGCTATTGCGGTTCCCATCTCCCTGCTTGTCATCCTATGCCTGGTGCTGTATGCCATCAAACTGAGACGCTCCAAGGCAAAGAGGTAAGCTGCTGGGAGTATGTGTTATCAAGAGTAAGAAGAAGAACGAATTGCGCATTACTCAGAATTGATCTCTACGTATCTGTGAGTGAAAAAGGCTTCATTCTTGTCTGTTGTCAGCTAAGACAAAGGCTCCAGGGACAGTGATGTTGGTTTTCTTCAGAGAACTGTGTGGCATGAAGAGTAAAATTAAAAAGCTCCCAAGAGTGTGAAACTGAGGGAGGTTACACCACATTATGTGAGTTTTCACCGTCGGCGGACTGCATAGAAAAGATATCCTGAGTTGCACACTCTTGGAAGGGCATGTACTCCTGGTGAATGTGACTGTGTAGACATTGGTGATGTGCGGATAGACAGGCTTCATTAGCTCCGGTGTCAAGTACATTTCAAGTACTGGGAGATTTGCGATTTTAGCTGGGCACGAAGTATAACGCTTTAACGAGAGAATAAATCCATCTTTATCTCAAGAAACGTTACCAGTGTGCTTATCCTCCTCTTTTCTATACTAGGGAAATAGAAGATGGGTGTGTGATGGAGGAGTCGTTAAACCGTGTACCCGCCAAATGGAAATGTTAGCAGATCGTTAAAGTTTGGACTCGTCACTCTCTCAACTCTTAAGCTGTGTTCACAACTGGCGCGTGTACGCGTGAAACCACGCGTTTGTGCGTATTTTTGCTGGCTTTTGGGGCGCCATGCGTACGGAAACGCGCCGAAATAGAAATTCCAACATGTTGGAATTTTCAGCGCGTATCAGGCGCGTACCAGCGTACATGCCAGTCACTTTGACTGGCGGGGTCATAAAATTAGTACTCGAAGGTGTCGCACGCGCTAAATACGACTCTGATTGCTGTTTTTTGTGTAAGCTTGAGCGCGCGTTTAGGCACGCATGAACCGCAAGCGTACCGCGTCCACGCGCCAGTTGTGAGCACAGCTTTACGGTACATGCGCATGAAGTAGATGCATGCTCTCCAGCTTGCAATGCAAGTGCACTCACCACCCGGTGGCAATTAGTACTGTTAAAGCCGTTATTCTAACGAGGCGCATATTATAACGATTTCCCAAAATTGACTACCGGTAGTTTACGTGTACCAAAGGTAACCACTCTCACTCATTCTCAACGCTCAATAGGACAGTATATGTATCGATTTCTGTATAACGATTTCTATTTTAATGACAGATTTCTCCTCCTTAACTTGTTAGTAGTGGTGAAACGAATATCAAAACCCAGTAGCCGAATATTCTTTGGCTTAACGAACGAACGAACGAATATTCTTTCGTTAACACAGATGACATCACACGCCCTCCTCTCAGTCATTTTATTGGATATTGTCACTATTATTAGGCATGACAAACGAAGGCGCATATTTTCCATCATTTCTAGATCATTTCTAGATCAATTTTCACAAAATCCCCAGCTGAAGTGCATGTTACACGCTAAAAACCCAGCTTGAGACGTGATTTTCGTTCAACCGCCATAACTCCATTCCAGGACCTCGGATCGAGACGACAGCTGAGAGTTTTCTAATGCCGATAGACCTTTCGATGAAGTGATTCGGTCAAGTATTCGCGAAGTTACGGAAGTTTGAAGTCGCCCGGTAAACTCTGCATACCGGGTTAACGAATATTCGCCATGAGAAATATTTGTTCGAATCTGACAAACCGAACGAATATTCGAATATTCGGTATATTCGTTTCACCACTACTTGTTAGAGCTAGCACTTTGTTATATATAATTATGGCTTTTACAGTGTTGTGCTTGCTAGGCCGTACCGTAAAAGTCCGTTAATAAGTACGTATTTACTTTCGAGTGACCACACCCGTACTAACTTTCGGGCGGGTACTGACTTTCGGGCACGAACTAACTTTCGGACCTGACTTGTGTGTACTGGAGAAGTCATTTTCATGTCGATTTACATGCTACGTGCTCCATGTGCGCACCGTACCGGTACTTATTTCGGGCAGTATGTTTATCGGGCTTGACTTGACTTCAACATACAGAGCCTAAAGAATGAAGGGGGTATTTCTTTCGGGCAGGTACTTATTTACGGACTTTTACGGTATTGTGTTGGCTACTGTGTGTATGAGGGGAGTTAGCAGTACTGGCTTAGCTGTTTAGGTAACCGTTGGTTTGTGCTGCTGTTGTTGTACTGAATTGTTGCTTTCCTCAGCTTGCGGGAAGCTGACGAAATCCGTGAGATGTTGGATCGCGTCACACAGTCCGACCCGGGTTCATCCAAGGGCTACTTCATGTTGGAGAACGGAGGGTACAGTGAGTTTAAAGGTGAGACTGCGCATCTGCCATCCTCGTATAGTCAGGCATGGCTGTGGGCCCTACGGGGATTTCCCACGCACTGCAATGGCTGATTATTTATTACTATACACACCAACAAACAGGGTCGATGATAAATGCCTGTATGGAAATAATGAATTGTAACACCATGCTGATTGTTCCTATTTCCATTTACTTTGCCATTTATTTTTGCTGCAGTTGAAATTGACCCAGATGAGTGGGAGGTTGGCTTAGAACATCTGACACTTCTCGGTGAACTGGGACATGGGAACTTTGGTACAGTGTACGAAGGCAGACTAAAGCGCCTCACCGACGACGACAAAGAGGAAGAAATTTCAGTGGCAGTCAAGGTAGGAACGGTCCTGTATTGCTCCTGCTTTTGTTGAAAGTCCATATTGTTTCCGTGGCAACCCAACCTGCTCATGCTCCCGAATTATTGGCGCATTCTGTTTAGTACCTGAAAACAGCGAGTTTTCTGTGACAAATATGTGCTTGATACTGTGGCACACAAGCACGCACACATGCATGCATGCACTTGTGCACACACATGCACACAGACACACACACACACACACACACACACACACACACAAACCTTATCGATGAGGTAAACCACTGCTCGGTCTGGATAACTGGAAAGCAGCATCTTATATTTTCTGACTGTTTGGGTGATTCTTACCTGCAACAGACGGTGAAGGAAGGGTCGTCAATGGAAGCAACAAAGGAATTCCTGGAAGAGGCATGCGTTATGAAGTAAGAACGTTGGACTGTATGCTTCATCAGGCAGATTGCTATCCAATCAAGCGTGTAATGCTGACTTGCCCCCCCCCCCCTCTCTCTCCTGCATACCCCTCATGGTAATGTAAAGGTGAAACGTGGAGTGCAGAAACCTTGTTCTCTCTTGGTGGTCCTTGCAACTTGATCAGTGTGTGTGTACATTGCACCATTTCTGACTCCCTCTGTCAGACATGGATGAAAAGTTGAACTCTGATAAAACATACGTACGCCTTTTGGCAGCAGCAGCAGCAGCAGCAGCAGGAAAGTGAACTTGGTATTATTATCCTAGTTACTGCTTGGTACAATGTCCTTCAGTATGGATCAATGCAACCAGGCTTGGTACAATGTCCGTACTGTGGGAAAACCCTGTCTTATCAGAGTACATACTGTTTTGGATATTGAAATCCGTTGAGAAGTCAAGCGGCCACAAGGCGCTTGCCTTGCCATCTTGAGCACTGATGGTCCATTTTTCTACATGAACTACATGTAGTGCATGTACTCATTAAAAGCGGTAAAGGCGCCAATCCCGGGTTATTTCATTGGACTTCAATGTCCACACCAGTACAAAATAAATTTCACAGCACTTCGAAATAAGAGACGAGGGCTCATCGGCAAGCAAATTTCAACAATGCGGATGTGAATTATTTCTCAAAGTGATCTTTTTTGCGGATCCGAGTAGTTTTGCTGTTGTGCTTTGATGTTCATTGTTCGGGCAGGAAAATAACTTGTCCCCACCTTGTCAACCTGGTTGGCTTGGTAACGCAAGGTGAAGCCTATGCCATCATGGAGTTCATGCCACACGGTGATTTGAAACACTACCTGAGAGACATACGACCTGAGGTAAGGATGAGTGGACCCGTCGCTAGAGTTGGTCTTCACCGCAGAGGATTGTACAAGAAAGAGAGGGAGAGAGAGAGAGACACACACACACACACACACACACACACACACAGAGAGGGAGACACAGAGAGACAGAGCTCATACTTGTATCAAGGTTACTACTTCCTCCGTTAACAAAAACTTCGAATTTTGATGGATATGAAAACGATTAGAACAGGTCAAGAACAGTTGGTGTCGAGTGCAAATCACTGGACGAAGGTAGTTCAGCCTATTTTAAGCGTGTTTACAAGAGAAACTGTTGGCGAGATAAGCAGAGAGTTCGTTTTGCGTCGCATTTGCTCGACTCATTTTTGACCCTGCACCGCTGTTGTCATCTGCTGAACGCGAGCCATCATCTCTCTCGAGTCGTTGGGCAACTCGTTTCAGCCTTGCCTCGGCTGCTTTTATCACACTTTGCTGAACTTGATGTCGCCGTCGTTCAAGTAAGTTGGCTTTCAAGCTGCGTGTCCCGCCGCGGTGGCGATTACTCGTTTCCACCAGGGAGTCGTAAACAATATTTTGCGACTCCCTGGTTTCATCTTCGCTCTCCAGAACTCCTTGAAATGAAGAGTAAAGGCACAGCCAAACGGATTCCATTTTATCTGATGGGTACTCCTGCCAGCACTGAACAGCTTCGGCTAGCAAGTCCAGTCAACTTTCCTTAGCCACGAGACTCGCGTCGGACTGCAGACTTCTGAAAGAATGCATGGTTATTACCATTCAAATCTGGGCTTTGCGCATGTTGAATAAGAACTGGAGTTCAGAATTATTTCATTGCGCGGCCGTGCGATCGGAGTGGCTCCTTGTGCACTCGCTCATTGTGTGGGCTCGCTGCTCCATTTCACCGATCTCTCTATGACTCTCAAACTGTCGAGTCAGTGCTAAAATAGCAGAGAGGCCAAGCAGTGCATTATCCCCTTGGGGAAGTGGTATTTCAGTTTCGCTCGCCATGATTGTCATCACCTATGTTACCACAGCGCAACCATCGATTCTGCTCGCCTTGTTGTGAAAGGTCGCTTTCCTTGCATCGTACCTCTTTCCTGGCATGCCAGGGAAGGCCGAGAAAGTGATTGCGACTCATTTCACGGCAGTTTGTGCGCAAACCAGTCCCTCAAAAATCCATCACAAAGTTTTTGTTAACGGAGGAAGTAGGCCTGTTATCTACTCCACACACATACATACAAGTTCCCCTGCTGATAGTTCCCTAACAGCTAGTTCCTATGCATAGCCGCTGAGCCTGTTTCGTACATGCAAGCTGAACTGGACTATGTCCTCATATGGTTGTTCTACTTCAAAATTTACACTGCACCTAGCAGAAGTTATATCAAGTCCATTGTTCCTTTCACTGATTTGTTTCTTTCTGAGCACAGAAGCAAGAGGCGAAGGGCTTTGAGCGGATGGTACCGTCAGCGTCTTTATTCCACAGCTGGGCATCGCATGTAGCCCAGGGTATGGACTACTTGTCAGGCAGGAAGTTGGTTCATAGGTAAGGGCAATGCAGCGATGTTTGTTATCGTCAAAGTTACTGTTCAATTCTAAAGGCCTGGCCTTTACCAGCATCAGGGGATCGGTGTGGGTGATGGGAGATGTCTGACCGGAAGAGGATTCGAGATATGGAGTTTTCCCATGGCGGGGCAATTTCAGCCAATCGGCGGCCGTTCTGAGCAATTCAGGGATATACCCCGCTTGGCTGGAAGATATACCCCGCTTGGCTGGAAGATATACCCCGCTTGGCTGGAAGATATACCCCGCTTGGCTGGAAGATATACCCCGCTTGGCTGGAAGATATACCCCGCTTGGCTGGAAGATATACCCCGCTCGATTCACCCGGGTCAAAGAGATACATGTGCCCAGCTCGGTTCACATGGGTCATACAAAGAGAAAATAAGGGAGCATTGTGTTGATTACGCTCTATTTTTGGAACACTACCATGCCGTAAATGGATTATACCATTCATACTCTGTGTATTCCGTGTCCCTCATATTTTCCCACGTGCTAACGCACGAGGCGAAAATATTCGGCAGCACAGTATACC